>NC_028361.1:6425941-6475146 GCF_000741045.1 Vigna radiata var. radiata | reverse complement strand
AATATACCACATCAATTCGTTATGTATGGATGATGAGATTCCATTGATACAGAGCCACTCGTTCTTTTTTCTATTTGTGCCAAGGGGACAGTTCTACCGTTAGTCTTTTTAACGCCGTAAGCAAAAAGGACTAACGTGCACCGTTTTTGCGAAAAGTAGGATATTATTGAACTTTTGAAAAAAGAGATGACCACTTTGAACAGACCTTACGAAAAGAGGGACCAAAATAGGTATTAAACCTATTTTTAACCATCTTTATGATACATCTCAATTGATCAAACCAATTATTTTTATTATTGATAAATAAAATATTATATATGATAAGAAAATAGCGTAAATGGAATACTTACATCTATACCTGTATAAAATTTTGTGTACAAAATTAACTTGTTTACAAAATTTTAAGAGTTTTGTGTACATAATTTTTATTTTTTTTATTTTTTATAGATATAATTATTAACTAATTTGTTTAGGATGTTTTGATCACTTTTTTTTTCTTGACTTCTTTTTTTCTTTTCATGATTTTTTTTTTCTATTTTTTTCAATAATTTTCAACACCAAAACATAACCACTACAATATGTTTTTCAACAATAAAAAAAAATCTACTGAAATAAAAAGATAGAATATAAAACTCAGTAAAACATAATAAAAATCTAACTCAATTAACTTATTAATAAACTAATAAGAAGTATTCAATTAACTTATTAATAAACTAATAAGAAGTATGAATTTAAAAGTACAATGTAAAAGCACATGAGTATATACAATTTTAAAAACACTCTTAAGATATATATTTTTATAATTTTTTCAAAAGTTAAAATAAATAATGATATAAAAATAACTCTAGATAATACGGGTGGATTAAAAGTAAAAAATTATTTAATAACTGATCAAAATGAAATATAAAGAAAAACTAAAAAAAAAAAGTTCGTGTAAATATGTTATCCAACATATTTAGGAGAATTTAGAAAGCATAAAACAATACTCAAAACTATTAAAATAGAACTTAAGAAACGTTGATGTCCACATGGTAACTTTGACATTTGATTATTACTTTGCTCATAATTTTCTTCACATAATTCCAAATGGGTTAATTCTTTTTTCTTTTGAAATTAGACTCAAAGGTTTTTCATTTGACTACAAGCACATGATTTTTGGACCTCTAAGCTAGATGTAGTTTAATTTTAAAAATCATAGACTTTTACTACCATGATTTTTTTGTTGTGTGTGTAAGGAAGGTTGATTTAGACCATTCCAAGATAACTACAACAAGATAAGATTAGGAAAACACAAAGGCAAACAAAATAACCTAAGCTTTAGTTACTAAATGATGTGATAAGCTCCTCAAAACTATATGACTCAAGCCAATGAGAGACTTTCAAATGGGTGGTGGTTTGTAGAAGATTGATGGTGGTGAAAATATGGTACATATATGGTGGTTTTGTTGTGATGATATGATGACTCCTCATCTAAGCTATATGACTCAAGTAAGGGAGAGAAACTATGGTAGTGTTTGGATGCTCTCAGGAGAGGTTGTGCCAACTCTTAAGGAAGACTACATAGAATGAAACCCAAAAGGGGTTCTCTAACCTTTGTGACCTAATTTGAGTAGTATGACACAAATTTAACAACATAATAATAATAATCATTTCAATGGTGAGTTTACATGGGAGGGACACATCTATTTATAAGCTTAGATAATCCTAAATGTGTCTCCAAATTCTAGAAATAAAATCCTAATACTCTAACTTAGAGACCAAGATAAAACCCTATATTAGGAGGATAACACATGATTATTATTAAGGAGAAATCATCTCTATTAAGAACATAAAACATGACCACTATTAAGGAGAAATCATCTCCATTAGGAACATGTCATATGACCACTACTTTCCTAAAAGAGTATGACCTTCCACATCCTTTAGCTTAGAAGACAAGGCTTTTCATGTTGACTTTAGGTGACCGAAATAAAAATCCTATACGCTCATTATACAAAATCTAAAAGAAAATATTTTACTAATAGACTCATAATACAAAATCCAAAATAAACTTCTTCTAATAAGGACGTATTAATGACACATAATTATAACAACTCAGACCATCTTCTACATATATAACTCTAAATCTTCTTGAATGAGTTTCGCCATAACTAGAGTGCATTATATCATGACATGTTTTCAATCTTACCTATATGTCACAAATCAAAGTTTTTAATTATAAAATCAATATGTTGTTGCTCTTGTTAATTTTTTCATATTAATAATTCATTGTGTTTTAACGCACTTCAAATTAATTTTAATTTGTTGTATCTATGTGATAATTTGATTGAAGGATTAATCAACACACAAACATAGGTTGGTTTGTGGTGTTAAAATGTAATTCCTGTTCGTATTTTACTTGTTATTTTTAAGTCTAGGGTTTCAATTCCAAATCCATTCGTATAAGACCCAACCTGATTTCAAACACATAATTCAATCAAAAAATATTTTTTCATCACATTATACTTGAAAACTTCTTAGTCAAACTTCTAAAAGTTAAAATCAGAAAGGAAAATGAAATTAATTTTTAATTAAAATTTACACAAGTCAATTTGTATTTTTTTAATTTCTTTTACTTTGCTTTTAACTGTTCTTTAAATTTATTTTAGTCCTGGAACAAACAGATTTATTTTCTTATACTTCTCTCCTATTAATATTATAGAGAAAGATAAATTAACGTAGACAAAACTCTTTATCTTACAATCATTTCCTTGAATATCCATTTTCATTGATTTCTTGATAAATTAATTAGACAACAAATTTAATAACCAGTTTAAATTCGAGGCCTCTTATTTAAAAATAATTTGGGTTACATGATATATATCCAGCCATCAACATCAAAATTAAAAAGCAAATATGCATTATTTAATGAATGCTAATGTTGTGTTTGTTTCAATGGAATTGATATAATTTGTCGTACCAATTTAAGAAAGAAGAACAAAAGATCTCCACACACATAAAGTATGGTGTGTGTGGGAATAAACGGTTTATATACAAGAAAATAATTAAAACATTATTTACCTTATATTTGAAATAACATTATCTAAAATATCATTCGGATTATAAGGGTTAGAATCGATTATGATGATCCTGAAGTCGATTCCATGTCTTTCAAAGAGGTTAGAATCTATTTTTGTGGTAGAATCAGTTCCATATTTGATGTTGGAGGGTGGAATTGATTCTTGCGTTCTTGAAAAAGGTTCCATGTTTTTCATATTGGTGGAATCGATTCTTTTGTTTGTGGAATTGGTTCCTTGTGTGCGTGCAAAAGCTAAAATTTATTTCAGTGTGATAATGAAATTGATTCCTCGTTTAATATGTATATATACACTTGTTTTTTTTTTTCCTTTATGCACATCCAACGCGAACACATATGTTCTTTAGGATTGAATCTACGATAGGGACATGTAGTTTTACACCAATAAAACCATTATTATAAATAACAATTTCAATTTATAATATTAATATAATTTCAATTTTAGGTACAATTCCCTTTTAATTTTAATTTTATCTTTCGAATTTTAACTTTTTTTAATTATAAATAACAATTTCAAATTAATATGACTTTCACTATTTACATTTAAATTTACATTACATTTATCCTTAAAGGTAAAATGATATTCATCTAATTTTACCTATTAAAACATTTTTTAATCTATCACACCCATCACATTATATATAAACTTTCTTTTTAAGTATACTCAAATCACATTATCTTTTCCTTAATTCAAACGACATCACAATCTTCTCTTCATCCCCTCAAATCTATCTATTTTCTCTCCCTCAAATCCTCTTCCCACTCCAAACACAATAAACTGTCCAAACTTAACCATTTATAATTAGATTGTCAGAATATTTTTAATTGAATCCGTAAATTTATACTTATTTTAAGTTCAGTGTTTCTAGTTAATTTGATACAAGGATCCAAATTCTGGCAAAGAATCAATTGAAAATAAACTAATTCAAGAACCAAATGGAGTAATTTACATTTTAAAAAGTATTATATAATTAAAATTAATAATTTAAAATTAATTCCAAGTAAATAATCCAACCCGGGAGCCCATGAAGAACGGCCCAGTTCAAGCATGATTGTGGTCTTGGGCCATAAAAAGAGCCCAACTAGAAAACTCACCTTAACCCAAATCTTAAAATAATAATCAGTAGTTAATGCTATATGACTTTCATATTAATCCTATTATTGCTTCATAAAGTAGTATTATATATATAAAAAAAAAACATTGTTTTTGTAGATCACATCATGGAAGATATAGAATTCCATATTCATACATGTACTTGACATGTGACCCGAAGTTGGAAATGTCAGATTCCCTTTCTGTCTGAAACATATCATACGTGGACAAGACAAGTGAGTGAATGGGATTTGTGTTTAAAGGGCAACAATCTCACATGGTTGATACTTCATTCACGTCTTCTCATTGCCAAACTTTTACTTCAATATCCTTTCGCTAAGGTTTTTCTCTCCATCAAACTTATCTATTTTTTTTACTGTAAACAAAGTTTTACGTATAATAAAAGAAGAGTCGCACAAGAGTTTATATAAATATATATATTTCTATTTGAAAAGAGATTTTTTAAGAATGGTATCAAAAATAAATCTACGAGACATTTGTCTTAAAATGAACAATATTTTACGAACTGTAGAGATTTATGTATGTATTCAACCTCTTCCTAACACTTTAGTCGTCATGCTGCTTCATTTTTCTCGTACGGATCTCTCTTTCACCAGCTGAGAATCTTCAATTCAGTTCATTCGTTTTATCATCTTCGTGGGACTGCCATGTCAAGCTTAGCTGGTGAAAGTGCCATGTTATGGACTCGAAGCAAAAAAGGTTGTTTCCTATGTTGCTTGGTTATAAATTTTGATTATTTTTCAAACACCCACTTCACTTATGCTATAGAAGTGTATGCCCTAGTATGATTTTCAACGTCAAAAAGCAAACTTTGACAAATTTAAGAACACTAACACCAAATTTTACCTGCAGTGGGCACCTTATTATAAACAAAGTGGTCAATAAACACGTGAACTTCAGTGGGTTGATGTGTGCAAAACGCCAAAAACTGACGTGGTTAATCTGAAAAACGCGTGGATAATGATCGAGACAGGAGTAACCTAACACTATTAGATAATGAAACCATGACCTAGCTAGATCATGATTTGTAACTATAACTATAATACACTACCGACATTGTTAAAGTGCTTCTTCTGCTACCATCTAAAGCATAATTGTGACTGTTGTTCGATGTCAGCATACATAAAACCATGTTCTTGTTTTCAATCAATAAGCTCTAAAATGGAAACACATAATGGTTTCAATCTAACGCGGTCCACATTGATGGGTTAAAAGTCATCTGAAAGAGGAATAGTTAATAATCTCCTGTGTGAACAAATGAAATTTCTGTATTTTATTTTCCACTGTTGATGCTTTATTTTAAAAGTTGACGATTAATATAAATCTAACAATTCTATATAAACATGATAACATGGAAAAGCTTATCAGGAAAATAAGTATAAGACGACTTCAGTGCTTTTTCCTGGGTTTGCTATAGTTGAATATATTTTAAATTTGTTACTGCTATCAGCAAATTGGTTTTTGATTCGTTTACATGCGGTGTAAAGTGTGGATAAGATTTCTTTCTACTTTTCAACTTTTTCCCTTTGCATGCACCCTTCATTCTGTGATAAAGATTTGAATCAGCATCTGATCAGCATGTTTGTTGGGGAAAGTGATTAAGTATAATAATAGTGCAGTATTACATAAAAGGAAAATTCAATGGTTCTATATTTTATACCTATATTTTTGTTTCTGAGAAAAGAGAACTCCAACACTGAAGATGGAGTCATGCAGAGTAAACCCAGAGGAATATATATCTAATGTAATAAGCGTAAGAAAAAGGTATACTACAAAATATTTAAAAAAATGGTTTTTGCAGAAAAAAAGAAAACAAACAAGATATATAAAAGCAGAACCAACTAAGGAAATAAAAGATGAAAAAGTAACCAGACATAGAAAAAGTAGAATCCATCGAATTGCTTTTACAACCTTGGAAAATATGCTTGATATCACCGATTCTTTTAAAGTTTCTTTTACATCTCAGTTTTTTAATTTATTATAAGTTTTTATTTTAAATAGCTTTTTAGTTTTGTAATTTTTGAATTGTATTTCGATCTTATATTTTCTTTTTTATTTGATCGACTAGTACTTTTATTTAAATTTAGATCTTTCCCTTTAGGCCTCAGCCTCTGTAATGTTATTCATTTGAATTTTAGTGTTCGTACTTTTTGTTTAGCAAAATTATAATCTTTATTTCTGAATCATTGATTCGTTTCGCAGGTGCCAGATTCCGTTTTTATTTTCTGCATGACAAAAATCCAACACCGGGTTTGAAATAAGTTCTCCACTTTATCAACCCAAGTTAATTGAGTTATTTGAATTCTATATCAATTATCTATAAGAAAATTATGTTTTGATTCAAGTAATGATACATTTTAATACAATAATTAATCATTCTCATAAAATGATTTCTTCCCTTTAAAATATGTCAATATCTGACGAAAAAAGTGAATCAGTCAAAGTTTTCATAAAAGAATCAGACCTAGATGCACATTGTACTGGTTTAAAAACATACCAATGAAATGCATGCATTATAAACTTTAAGAACAGTAAATTCCATTTATATGGAAATAAAGAAAAAGCTTGGGATTAGCATTGTGTAAGCTTTTTTACATGGGGGTACGTACAATTAATCTTAGCATTTGAGGTGAAGGATCCATGAAGGATGATGTATATCGTGATAAGATAGAGATTGACAGATTGTGGTCGTGAGAAACTTCGGACTCAGCCAATAATAGCAAGTAAAATAAAAGACAGTAACATGAAAGAAAGAAGAAAGATTTCAGGCAGTGATGTAAGCACAGCAATAAGCTTTTGTTATATATTTCTTTTTATTTGCATGAAAATGAAAAGCCTAGGAAACAAGTTGGGGGAATGGGATGACCCTGAGTAGTTGGAATTGGAACAGAACATTGTCAACTAATAAAAATGAGGATTTGTGTGGTGGGGTTGATCATACCACTCATATTTTAGGCAATTTGTTTCAGAGACCAAGTCGATGTGGCAAAACAACCTTTTTCATTGAGCCCATACACGGAAAACATAGGAGCTTTTGGAAAGTTGATGATTTGGCTAATGATCTTATCCATTTATAACCACACTGTCAAATTTTGATTAAACCTCTTCGAACTGCACTGTAAGGATAAGTCAAACGTGGAAAGTGTTTGTTTGAAAATGGACCAGAGAAATACCAAAGATAAAACAACAACTTTCCACAACTTCACAAGCCAAAATAATAACTTCAACCAGACACAGGCAATGAAAATTCTTCCACCTAGGTTATAAGTGTTGCCTCAAAGCAACTTTTGTATTGTTGTTTTTTCTCACAAAAACTTATCCGATTGTAATGTTTAAAACCTAATGGCTTTAATGTGTCAATAGATCACTATTTTCGTCCAGAATTTTAAATAGGTCATTTTCTTTTTCGACGTCTCAATTGAGTCTTTATTTTTGTAAAATTGAATCAAATAGGGTCTTTCTGTCAAATTAAAATGACGCGGTTAAGAAGGATATGTTGACAGTGTAGTTTTTTATTACGTGACATTAAAAACGTGACTGAATTGTATTTTTTTAATTTTTGAATTAAAAAACGAAATATACAGAGTATACTTCATTTTTTAATCCAAAAATTAAAAAAATACAATTCAGTCACATTTTCAATGTCATGTAATAAAAAACTACATGGTCAAGATACCTTCTTAACTGCATCATTTTAATTTGACGGAAAGGTTCTATTTGATTCAATTTTAAAAAAATAAAGACTTAATTGAGAAACCGAAAAAGAAAAAAATCTATTTGAGACTCTGAACTAAAATAGAAACCTATTAAGACATTAAACCAAACCTAATGTTTTGATTATGGGTCGAAATTATATGTTTCTTAAGTCTTTATCTATGTGGTTGTCCACCTTCTTCCTAAATAACTCGTAAGTTAATAAAGATGTTGTAAGTTCAGTAATTAATACATAATAATTATAATCATTTATTTTTTTACCTTAAATATATATTTATAAATTTTAGAATAAGTTTTGAATTACTAGTGTCTTAATTGTTATTTAATTAGTATTAATCATGCAAACTAATTTTCATTAAATATAATTATTGTTTGGGACCATTCGATATATATGTGATACAACCATTCAATCTCTTAAATGGTCGTGCTAATGTTTCTAACTGCATTGACAGTTTAGTTCTAAATTAACTGAACAATCATACCTTGCACCTACCATATGAATGATAAATTCTTTGATTTGATAATTACTTATTAAAAGTCAATATTAAACAAAATTTGGAATAATTTTAGTTGTTATCGAAAACCTTAACATGCTGAAAGATTGGACATGTTGATTCTGCTTTCCGCAAAAGATGAAAGTGAGAAAAAAGCGAAAACAACAGTACATTGCATACGTATGTATGTATGGTCTCGAAACTTGAAAAAACGATGGCTGAACTGAACTGAGTAGAAGGGAGCGAAAAGTAGACATAGATGCTGACACTGAAGAAACGCTTTGTGTTATGCAGACCCCATAAAGCTCTGTGCCTCCCATTATATACATTCCTTATATCTATCATAGCTTTGATTCTTAAATTATAGGTAACGCGCAAATTGGGGAGGCAATATCTTACCTCTTAAATTATACATATATCCGTTCATTATTGGATTGTATTGTTCTTTTCACCACAATCCAATCAATTGCTAGACGTTTCCTGTGACAAATGACTAAATACTGTTTTTGTTTTTTAATTTATCTAACACATTATTATGTTCAGATGGATGGAGAGATTTGATGAGTTCATAGAAATATATATTTTCAATATATATATTAGATAAGTTATTGTATCTGAGACACAAGGCATTGCAAGTGGGAATGAGTTTCTAAATTTGGAAGAGAAGATGGTTGAATTAGTATTTGATGCAAAATCCCTCGTTAGTGTGAAAGGTTGAAAAGAGAGATTTGGATGGCTAAAATCAGTGACTAAGTGTTGTATTTTCACACCCTCCCGTGGTACTATATATCCAAAATCTATTAGTATCTAACTTTTAAAAGATTGAAAGTGCAACTTCATCATCATAATTAATGAAAGCAACTTTCCTAAATCTGCATACTTGCTACTACTTGAAGTGAATCGGTGTACAAGGATGTTACTTTTTCTTTTTCACGTTGCGTTGCAAGTTGCAAGTTGCATTAATTAATGCATATTTGTTTATTGTGAGCAGAAGGTGACGAGAGGGTGATCAACAAGCATGGCAGCTGATGCAATAAAGTCCAGTAGATGAGTGTGACGGCAAAGTCTCCAACCTGGAAATCACAGCTACAATATTACTTTCTTATATTCAATTATTTGGATATATATATACTTGATATTCAATCTTATAAATCAAAAAGTTAAAAAAATAAAGTCAAAATTGATAATATATCCATCGCTGTTCTAACATCAAATCTGTTCAAACTCGTTTTATTTTGATGAATTTTATCAATGTTTCGAGTTCAAGTTTCTCAAGATAATATTATTTTATTACCTTTTTGTCTATAGAAAGATCAAAAAAATATTTAAATTGTTTTTAGTTTTAATCTCCATGCAACATATTGAAGATACCGAAAGCATATTCAAACACAATCCACTTTGAATTGTTTTCTAAAATAAACTTAAAAAGTCAAATATATTTAATAAGTTAAAATCAAACTACATACCCTTTTTATTTTTAAAAAATAATAATCTAACTTTAATATATTTTCTTTGTTCATCGGATGTTATAATGCGACATCGGCATCGACGAGATCTTGAACCTGCTCAATATCACGACGAACGGAGGGGTTAATTCTCCTTGTCTGCAACTGATAATGCCAATTGGAATGGCCAAAATTTTGGGTCGGAGATAAAGCAATTCATTACCCATTCGCTAGCGTTACAAAATTATGTTGAGCAAGTAAATTAATTGTCATAGTCGTTCATAAATAATACAAGGAACGTTACATCAAAAACATCATGAAGATGTTGCTGTTTGTTCTTATTCATTATTTTATCTTCAATTATTTTGTAATTGTAAACCAACCATTTTTATACAAACTTAATAAACAAACTGTAAAAAGTAGTATTTGGTGACGAGGGACCATTTATTATTATATATTATTTTACTTTTCTCAAAATTTTGTTAATTTTTTGTGTTTTAAAATTTGCAAAAGAATCACAGTTTACAGCATAACATTTTTAGTATCCCAATTATTTTTCAATTACAAAACTTGTGTGGCTATAAGAATTGAAATGCACAACCCAACGGCCAATTAACTGAAAGCCGAACGAACATATTAAATACTTGAAGAAAGAAAGAGATAAAAATTAAAAGTAGTTAGCCTGTAGATGTTGAAGCAGCACCGTTCCAATTCTTTAATCAATTAAGAAGCGAAAAAAGTAGGTCAAACCCACATCAAAATAACACGTCGAGCAAAAAATAATTGAAGCAATCCTTGTTGGTGTTCATATTTACACTGGGATGATGGGGTTTGGATATTTTAATAATAAATTGTGACAGTGCTCCCAGAATGTCCTCTTTTGTGTTTGTCTGTGGAGAAAGAAGAGGATGTAAATGCCAGCTGCCTAATTCCGTGTATGGAAATGAACCTTCCTACTCCAAACAAGTGATCGGTTAAGACAGAGCCAAATAATGTTTGGTTTGTACAAGTTGAGAAGTGTAAAAAATCTTTGCATAGATTCTCATTGCGCATCTCTTAAAGCGCAAGTTGGCACCTTAGATTCCGTAGAATATAATCATGCAAGTGCCCATTCGCATAGAGAAATAGAAAATCATTGCGCACCAAATTCACCTCCCTTTTATAGCGACACTGCCAGTGAAAGACCACCAAACTGAGTTGTTGCCACAAACGCCACCAAAACAGAAACAACCACCGCCATAACACGGTTGTATCTTCCGTCTAAATCACCTCCAGAGGTTTCCACCGCCATCGGGTTCCCCGATTTTATCGAACTGCGTTCAAATTCAAACACCCAGTCAGTAATCAAACATTACATCGCAACATTTCACAAGATACCACCCGCCGAAATTATTGTCGATGCTCCATCTGGACGGTGCAATTAAATCAAAACACGATATTTCAAAATAGGGAAGAAACGTGACAACCATGTTTTTTCTGACACCGCACCCAAAACTGGTCCCCTAATTGACATTCCGCAAAACTTCATTTTCCTCAGAACAATTTCAACGCCAATAATCAATACTTCTCTGTTCTAAAACACGTTTTAACAGCTACCAGTTTCCGTGGATTAGTTAATTAATCATTATCGATTTTGATAAAAATTACGTCAGCTGTGGGAAAAGCGAGAAATAAAAAGTGATTCTAATAATAATAGAATAAAATTACCTTGTGGAGGGTTGCGGGCAGAAAGTGATGGTATAATCCGCAGAGGCGCAAGTGAAGGTGCTGGTGCCATCGTCGTAAGCGTAGCTGTAAGCGCGTGGGCACGCGCTCTTGAAGAACTGCGAGTAGGAACTGGGTTTGCATGTGTCGGGCGTCGCGTAAGCGCCACTGCAGCAGTACTGTGGGTCATTGAAAGCTTCACACGCGCTTCTACACGCCACGCCCTCGCCGCTGCTCGTCACCTTGAGCTCCGTGGGGCAGGGTGTGTTCAGGTCCACCACGCACCCCGTCGCGGTGCAGTTTCCGCCGCCGGTTCCGCCCTGGGGCTCCACGATCATCGGGAGGTTGTAACCGTCGACCAGGCTCACGTCGAAGAAATCCAGGCCGCCGGCTCCGTTCAGAGTGAACTCTGCTAGCGTGGCCGGCGGGGCGGCGTTACCTCCGGCGCATTCCACGGCGGAGGAGCCACAATCTCCGGTGACACAGGAGAATTTCCCAGCGTCGTCTTGGGAGCAGAGGGTACGCCCCCAGAGGCGGCCGGACCAGGCGGGTGGCAAACCGACAACGTTGGACTCGCCGGACTGCAAAGCAAAGCCGGTGGTGGAGAGCGGAGAGGTTCCAGCACCGGATAAAATGCCGGGCCACACTGTGTAGCTGCACTTGTTCACAATGGTGAATGTCGTCGAGTAGGAACCTGTCCAACATTAAACCCAGCAACCATAAAAAAATAGAAGTAGTAACAATATTTCATGTGCTCATGTTCTCCAAATACAACATTTGGATAACATGAAAAATGTAACGTTAGCATGAACGGTTACCTGTTAGAAATTGGAAGAGACATAGTGTGAGAAAAGAGGTGGAGAATCTAGTTGAAGGAGCCATGGTATAGAAAGTGGGAGAATGAATGTAGGAAAAGATGGAAGTGAAAAATAGAAGAATTAATATTCGATTTTCCTTGGTGAATGGTTTTGGAGAGAAGTCATTTATATAGAGAAGTTCGATGTGGGGCATTTGGGTTTAATGTAATGGGTGTGGGACCATGTATAACAGTGCACATGCATGCATAAACCGCCAATGTGAAGGTCGGCGATGTCTGGTTTATTGGTGACGATTTCACATAGGCCCTAGATTGAAGGAACCTTAATATAAGTATATAAAATGACAAAAAATATAATAATGGGAAGGAATAAAAAAGAGTGCTTGAATTGGAGCTGAAAAAGGACGGCTAGGCAAAAATGTGAATAATTATAGAAAGAAGCTTTGATACTCGTGCACTTGAAGCCATTGTCATTTCATTTCAAGTAACGTGGGATTGAGGTTGGTTCAGTGGAGGTCAAGTGGAGGACTCATAGGTCAAATAAAAGACAGTAGAAGTACTTATTCCATGTGATTTTTGTCCCTTCATCAATCTCATTCACATCACATGGACCATCCATCATATGCTCACATGCATTCTGCTTTCTATTTTAACACTCACTACATTCTTCAATAACTTATATATATACTTTCTATTGCTTCCTTGTTTCTTCTTATATATACCATAATTGTTGGTTTACATGTTAAAATACTTTCTTTCTCTTAAAAAATTGCCGTTTGCAATCTCAAAACCAAACCCGTACAAATCAATCTATTATAAATCTCACCGTCTTTTTTGAATGAATAACATTAAATTATTATAAAATTTTGTTATAAAAAAATTGTAAATAATTTGTCTGTTCTGGCCTCTTCTCTCAGTATTGGACAAGCACTGGAACACGGCCCAAAAATATCTGAAAAGTTAGCTGAAGAACATCACAGTGTAACAACTAACCAAGTAAACCATTGGAACGTGGCATTGAAGCAGTCCGCTTCATTCAAAACGAAAACAAAAGTATGATCCATGCAGCAGCAAAGTAATTTGACCAAATATATCTAACCAATAATCTCGTTTGCGAAAGCCGAAAATACTGAAATTTCGAAACCACTAAAAACAATTTTTGTTTCAAGTTGTTTTGAAATTTGTGTCTCAACCAAAAGAAGAAAAAATATCTCACCAGAGTGTCAGAACACTGACAGCACATAGCAGAGATTCATGGTGCATTTATGTTAACAAACTAAAACAAAAATGGAAATGTAACATTTGCAAATACGCAAGTAACCAAGTTGGTTGCATGTTAATTGGAGTAACTACTCAACGGTTATGTGTCCTGCGAATTGATGAAAGGTCAACAACCTTAACGGTCCAGTATTACGGCCTTTGCTGTGTCTTGGGGATGTGACGTAAGCTCTTCAGTGATAACGTAAGAAATATATATCACAGTCTTTTTTTTTTTCAATTTTTTTTTGTTAGTTGCTTCATTTCATCCTCTAAATATAGCACAAGTTGGTAAGAGATCAATCTACCACCACATTTATATTCATATAATTGAACTTACTATATTTTTTAATCAATCAATTCTAATAATTTTACATTCTTTTTTAGTCTACTTGCATATTTCGACTGTCACAAGTTGTTAATACGAGATAACGAATTTCATAACTATGTGCAATGAACTTTTCTCTTTATAAGCTCTGCAATGTTTTTTTCGAAATTATGATAACCAGCGTCACCAAAACATTATCATTAATGAAAAGCCAATCAATGTATCATATCTTTTGTATTCGACTTATCAAGAAAATTTTATCTGAAAAAAGGAAGTAAATTAGTGTAGGTATATAAAGTGAACGGCGAAATTAGGCATAACTTTTAGAACCATCACATGCGAACCAAATCATATCATAGGCTTTATGACTCAAATTCTTATCAGTGACGGTGATTCTATTATGATTTGTTTTAGTTATACACAACTTTTTGGTTTTTTTTTCAGTTTGTTTTGATTTTTTGAGAAAAAAAAAATGAAGAAAGAAAAACATTTTAATAAAAGTTTGTCAACCAAAACTAAAAAGCTCATTTTAATATCACCGAAGTCCACAATCCATCTAAGTCCCGGACAAAACAACAAATTAATAGCCCATGATATCTTACTATTTACACCCACTCTTTTTCCCCTTACCACCTTATCCCAGATATTTCTTTTATTTTTTGATGTAAATACCATTTGTTCCCATATGATTATTATTCCCAGTTTGCTAGTGAGAAATAAAATTATATTTTAATTAATTCATAAATTTGATAACTACACCTACAAAGGATGCGCGAATATCCCAAATCTTACGAATAGTCCATTGTTTACTCATCAGTAAAATCAATTTATCCATTTCACTTTGCGATTCTGTATAAAACTTGCATAATTAATCAATTTAATAAAACTTTGAATGTGACTTTAAAATAACTATCACAAAGGTTACTAATGTTTAATAATATCATAGATTTTAACATGTTTAATTTGATTTATAAAAACAGTATAAAAATTAATCCATCTTCAAAAGCTCTACTCTAAAGTTATCAATTAAGCTAAAATAAGATCTTAGCTATCAATAATCTATACACCTAACCATGAGTGTATTGAAACATGGCATCATAATCTGCATAATTAGATAATATTTCGTTAAGGGGCTAGTTCGTTAAAAACTAAGAACTAGAAAAATCTTGACAAAAGAAAGATTTAGGAAATTCGTAAAACGAAGTCAATTTCATCTATATTGCATGATCCTCAAAATTATTTCATGCAATGAAGCTTGTTCATAAACATGGTAACAACTCCATGATCCTCAAATTATCTACAGTACAGAGAACAGCAAAATAAATCTGCTGCTGCTCAAAGAGGGACATCATATCCATGCAAGAGCAACTGAACACAGATTGTTCAGTATACTTCCACATTCCATTGTTCTGCCTTCTTCAATTGCTTCTTGTAATCAATCCAATCGATACCTACATCAACAAAACCAACTCAACATGAAAGAAATTTCTCTAATTATGTGCCAGGACTAGAACAATCAAACTGAACAGTGATTTTCAATACAGTTTGTCATCATGTTTCAGTTTAGTCCAGTCTCAACTGAATGAAGTTATGATGAGACTTAACCATGACCAAATGGAAAGTGTTATATTTTACCATCTTTTGCTGCCAATGACACCATTATGTCATCGATTCCCTGTTCCATTCCTTTCAATCCACACATGTAGACAAAAGTGTTATCTTTCTTCAGCAATTCCCATAACTCTTCTGCATATTGAGCCATTCTAGTTTGGATGTACATCTTTTCTCCCTTCTCGTTTGTCTGCTCTCTGCTCACAGCAAAGTCTAGTCTGAAGTTGTCGGGTGCTTTCTCCTTCATCTTTTCAAATTCCTGTTCCACACATCACCGTGCATAAAGATCTATAAGCCTTCAGATTCAACACACCAAAATGGTGGAAGATGTTCCTCAATAAAAAAAGTACTTTGATTCATCTCACCTCCTTATAAAGTAGTGAGCTGCTTGTGGGAACACCCAAGAAGAGCCATGCCAAACCATTGAACTACACAGACCCCATTAGTCGTCAAACATTCATTTCGTACAAATACCTTTTTTGCAATAGTAACAACTCTTAACTATTTTCTTATGCACCAAATACGAGGCTAAGAGTTTTCCTCCTTCGAAAGATGAACTTTTCTGGATTTCTATGGTAACTCTTCCCTTCAATCTTTCAATATATAAATACTTAACTAACTAACCCCTTTTACTTTAGAGTGTATTTTTTGGATGATCGTAAAGTAATAGAGGAAATTGAAATGATTAATTATACACATTGTCATATTCATTGAATCAAGAACCATATAAGTCTCCGGGTACACTTACCTTGTAGTCATCATGCTTCTCGAAGAACATTTTCCATAAAAATGAGCGGAATGGGGCAATTCCAGTTCCAGTGGCCAACTAAGGAAAAACAATTCATAGAGATCAATGGTAATGGTAATAAAAAATCAATGCAAATATTTGGATAAAAAAATAAACTTGACATCTATGTAGTTCTTTTCAAAATTTTCAAATATTTCTTTTTCTATTAAGATGAAGAGGGTTAGGTAATGTGTACCATGACGACAGTGGCATTGGGATCTTTTGGCATAAGCATCTCTTTACCAACAGGTCCGGTGATCTTTACCTCGGCTCCTGGTTTTAAGTCGCCTGAATAAGCATGACCACAGATGGGTAAACATAATTTCAACTAAAAAGGAAAAAAAAAAACTCACATTTGCTTGATGAAGTACATCTATTGACAACTATAAACAATAATTACATGCACTTCTTAATTTTGTATACACAGTTTAAAAGGAGAAAAATAATAAGACCACTATAATTTATTTTAACATTACTGTGTGAATTCTTTGGATAACATGAAAATGAACCTATTATTTTATAAATACTTGACCCTATATTATATACACACAAACACACAAAAACTAAAGCCAGTAATCCTTACACAAGAAATTTGAGCAAACTCCTTTGACAAGTTCTCCCTTTTCATTTGTGTACACAAGACGTTTCACGCATAAAGAAACCTGTTTTGGAGGCATCATATACATCAGATAGTAAATAAGTTTGAAGTCCTGAGTAAGTGATAAATAATTGAGCAAACTTAACTGCTATGATGCCTATCCTTGCAGAATATACATGTTGTTGAATATATAAACATAGGATTCTAATATCAAATTCTTTAAGTTGGAAAATTGAAAAGAGTCTAGAACACAGTTCAACATTGACGGAAGCTTTATAAAAACTCACAGTTTTGGAATCTCCAAAATCACCAAGGGCACTGCTGGCAATAGAATACAATCTCAGTTTGTGAGGCTTCCCATTCTTGTCGACCCCATCAGCAATTACCCCAATCGATTGTCCTTCTCTGTAAGGAACTTCTCCTGAAACAGCGGAAATTTATACATATTTTGAATAAAAAGGGTGGTTTTTCTACAGCAACATCCATGTTCTGAACATTGAAGAAAAAAAAAGTAAAAATTGAGAGAAAAACTACCCTCGGTGCTGAAGACCATGTGCCAAGTTTCTCCAGGTGCATCATCCCCAGTGATCTTTGTGTTGAGAAGACACCTACCAACATATGGGTCCTTGGGTCTGAACTTGTTCACGACCACACCTTCATCTTGTTTCTTGGCTTCCTTTTCAACCTTTGCAGGTGCCTCTGTGGTGACCTGGGCTCTTACTGAAACCACCCTTCCACTCACTGAGACATCTCTGTATTGCAACGAAACCTGAGAAGGAAAACAACGGGATCATACCCCAATTACATTGCAGCGGTAAATTTGTAACCTTTTTCTTGAATACATGTGAATGGAAGTTACCTTCTTGAAGAGGATTCTATCTGGGGCAGTGATGGAGGTTCTGGTCGGAAGAGACGTGGACTTAGAAGCAGGAAAGGAAACTGCAGCAGTTACCGCAGTAGCCATGTTGTAAAAACTAGAGACAGAGAATGCTTAATGAAACGATGATATGATGTGTGTGCAGTGAAGAACGAAAGGAAAGAGAATGAGTGAGGAAGATTTTAAGATTGGGTGGATGAGATTTCTAAGGCAATGCAGTGGCAGATATGAGGATAAGTTTATTTGTGTTGTTATGCAGTGTGTCACCACTCATTATTTACAAAGAACACGTGACAAAAACATTCAAAGGTACAATTTTTATCCTCTATTTTTTTTTTTACTTTTTATTTTTAATTTAAAATTTGTTATTTGTTTTCGTTTTTTGAAAATTCACAAATCTTAATTTCTAATTTTCTCTATGTTACAGTAAAAAGAAATGGAAAGAAACAAAGATAAAAAAAAAAAAAATCAGCTCGTATACTCATCTTTTTTTCATGCTTTTACTTTTTAGACCTTCATAATTTCTAATTGCACTCCAATAACTTTTTAGAATGTAAAATTAATTTATTCTAAAAGTGACTTTTGAATTAATTGTTATGGAAATCTTCTAGAACAAATTTTTTAGAATTTCTAAAATGTGATTTTCAAAACAAATTTTTAGGAATAGGATTTCTAGAATAGAATTTTCAAAACAATTTTTTTATAACAAGTGAAATGTATTAACTTTTGAAATGAATTTTTTGAAAAATAAGATTTCTGAAACATATATATAATGTTTTTTAGAATGAATTTCCTATTACAAACTTTCAATAAGACATGAAATAGGTTGTGTAATGAGCTCTTCTCCTAACAACATTAATTACGTAACAACAATAATGGTGTGTGGTGCAGTAAATTAAGATATTTTAGATTTTTTTTTTATTAATATCCGAGCTGAAAGAAAAAAAATTCTTATTTGTTGAGGTAAATGGGGCAGGCCCAATCCAACCCGAATTGAAGCTTAAGTTTTCTCATCCCAATGTAAATTCATTCTTCACAAAACTGATTATTTTTAAATGTTGAAAATATAATTTTAAAAAAGGTAAATTCATTATTATATAAGGAAAAATACATTTTTAAATTATATAAAGAAATTTAACTACTTTTACTTCATTTAAAGATGTTTTTTTTTTTCTAAATTACCCTAACTTTATTTAATGTTAGACTGAACTGTTGTCATAATTACTTTTTGATTTGAGAAGTTAACTGTGTTTTTTTTTATACATGAGAAACTGACAAAAAGATTTAGACGATTTACCTCGAAACCACCATACTCTTTAACAGCGAGAAACGACACGCTAAAATAAAATATATTAAAAACAGTGAGAAATTAAAAATAAAATAATTTTATGCAAATATTATAGTAAAATAAATATAAATTAAGAATGTTTTAAAAAAATATCAAATTATTAAAATATTAACTTATGAAATATTTGTCAATAAAATAAAATAGATAATAAAATACATTTTTCAGTGCATGATTAAAATGAATATAAATAAAAAAGTTTAAAGTGTTACATAACAAAAAATTAAAAACACTTATCAATCAAATAAAATAAATTTTGTATGTCTTTGGCTACCACAAACTTCACGAGTTTCGTTGGTAACAATGCGTGAGTGGAAAGTTTCGTGAAATCAAGGTTAAATATATTTTTTATTTCTCATATTTGTTTCTCCTTCTTAATTAGGTCCTTATGTTTTTTTTTTGTCCCAATTGCATCCTAATATTTGTAATTTGAGGCAATTAAGCCCTCTCCATTTTTTTTTGTCCCAATTGCATCCTAATATTTGTAAATTTGAGACAATTAAGCCTTCTAAATTGGTTTACGACGTTAGTTCCAGTTAACGGAGAGGGCTTAATTGTCTCAAATTTACAAATATTAGAATGCAATTGGAAAAAAAAAAAACATAAGGACCTAATTGAGAATGGGGAACAAATATATTTAACCTGAAATCAAAGTGTTCTTGATATATAATGAATAGAGTAATCTTTTTAATAATTTTTTTACAATAACTTATGTATTATTATTTTATTAGTCTATATATTTAAAATGGACCAATTATAAATTATGACATAAATATTATAAAAACGTTACGAAAAAAAAATTGTCAATAAGAAATTTTCCTTTCAAAATTGCTATGCGTGAATTAGATTACATTCTTACTTTATTTACTCCAAATTCCCTTGATCCAATATGGTATATCAATAAAAAACAAAAAACCAACGTCACCTCCCAATCGTGTGTACAGACTGATTCTAAGAATATAAGGTATATATTAAAATTGGTATTCAGCAACTACGGATTTAACAACATAAAGTAATCGTAGAAAAATAACTTACACACCAATAAAAAAAAAAAAACATACAACAAGAAGTCGTTCGTTAACCTTCAACAATTATGTGTTGGGCGCTATTGTACAGTCAGCTCTAGTTCCTGCGCTCAAGCTTATTTCCCAGTCTCTGTTTGATAAACGTAATCTTATTCTGAATATTATAAAGCCACAAATAACGCTAATAACAGCTAACACGCCTGTGTATTTTACTACGTTTCTCCCTGAAGCCTCTTTTTTCTTCTCTGCCTTCCTCCAACTGCACAATTCAAAACCAATGTCTAAAGAATTTATTACATTATAATTTTCTATCACCGTAAGAATTTATTATTTTAAATTATGATGAATCTTTCAAGTATATTTACTGCAGGGATTTAACAATAATAAAACTTAAATTCAATGCATATAAAAAACAACGATAAAATCTTCAATCCAAACTTACAATAAATATATCACCAAACTAAACTTTCTTATCTCGCAATTCCCAACAAATTAATATAACTTATTTTGTATAATAAACGCTTATTTTGTTAATATCTTGAAAAGCATTCGTCACTTCCACACACAATTCGATTACAATACTATTTTACATTTTTCTAATTTTTTAAAAAAGTATCTATTTGAAGATTAATTGAATCGTGTGTTCCAGATATACCAAATCCCAGTGTATATACTTACACGTCAATCAGGAAAAATCAAGACGAGACTTTTTTTTTTTTTTTTGGTTTCCGGCTATGATTACGTAACTAAAAATACAACATATCCGTTGTTTTCGACGTAAAGTATATTTGGTCTCATAAACGCCTGTAAGAATTATTTTGGTCATGAAATTGAGAAAATAATTACCTTTTGGAAGTGGGACAGAAAGTGACTGTATAATGAGAAGATGAACAAGTGAAGAAGGCATGATCGTGAGCGTCAGAACATGCGGTCTTAAAAAATTGTGAACTGAGGCATGGTTCAGTTTGGCACGTGTTTTTGCAAGCCACTGCCTCTTCATCCCTAATAACCTTAAGCTCCGTCGGACAAGCCGCGTTCAAGTCCGCCAAGCAACCCGTGGCCAAACACTTTCCATCTGTGGGAGCCACTCTCACCGCAAGGTTGAAACCCTCCACAAGGCTGACGTCGTATAAGTTCATCTGGGACGTGCCGTTAAAATCAAGCTCCACCAGAGTAATTGGTGGGGTGGGGTTCGCGCCTGCGCATTCAACCGTTGACTTCCCACAGTCACCTGTGACACATGAGAACTTGCCGGTGATGTCGATGGAGCAAAGGGTCCGACCCCACAATCGGCCGGACCAAGCTGGAGGCACGGGGAGAGTGTTCGAGTTACCCGGTAGGAGGGCGAAGCCGGTTGTGGGGAGCGGTGAGCTTCCGGCGGCAGATAAAACTGCTGGCCACACTGTGTAGGTGCACTTGTTGGTGATGGTCAAAGTCCTTGAATGTAACCCTGTAGCACAATTAACCATTTTTAGAACAAGAAACTAGGATTATATATAAGATATAGGAATATATATCCATATGCACCTGATGGGAATAGGAAGAGAAAAACACTGAACAATATGGAAATGGTTTTAGTTGAAGAAACCATAGTTGATGAACTGGCAAACTAAAATTTACAACGGATTCAGAGATGCAGTGTAACAGATTGGAAGGTATAATATATATACTCGAGGGTGGGTTAAGTTCTGTTGAAAAATATTAGTTAATATATATATATATATATATATATATATATATATATATATATATATATATATATATATATATATATATATATATATATATAAATGGTGGTGGCCTAAAAAAAGATGGTTTAAAATAATTTAAGATTAATTAATTAAAAAATATAATATTTTTTATTAAGTTGTGAATGAAAATTAGGAAAATGAAGAATTATACGTGTAAAAAATAATTCTTCTCTCTTGCTCTACCTAAAATCCTTCCGTAATTGGTTAATACTGTTTATAAATAATTACCAGTTTGGTCAAACTTGTTTTTAAATTATTCAAACCATCTTTTGATAGAGAGAAACAAAACATGCTAAACACCAATACAAGTACGAAAAGCATGGATAGGATAGGCCAGTGACGACATCAACACTGGCCGTCAAAGCCAATATCTAAGCGCGAAATTTAAAATTTAGAAAAAGGTAATGAGGAAATTATTCTTACAGACACCTCACATTCAGCCAGCCATCTTTCTTTCATCAGCATTATTCTAACTCTAAGGGTCTGGTCGTTTTAATGGATGGATTTTAAGTGTGGCTTCATTTTAATGGATGGATTTGAAGGAGAGAGTAGATGTATTTAAGAGTAATTTGAATGTTATTTTTTCTAAAGAGATTGGAAGGTGATTTAAAGTGTATTTAAAAGTAAAAATTATGAAAGTTTATATATGATTGAATAGATTGAGATAAAAAAAATATTTTAATTGATAAGAAATTAATATTATTAAAATATTTTTAGTGGTAAAAATAATATATATATATATATATATATATACTCACACACGTGTGTATGAATTGTCATACGGTGTGTTACCTGACTAAGGATGGTGGAATGTTCTCTCAACAGCATTATTATAATATGTTAGCCATGTCCACCGTTAAACCATGTCACAAAGTCGGTGTAAAATATATTTATGTTCGTGCAGTGACTTCGTCGCAGGATCGTACACTAGTGCATGTTTAACGTCACTCATAAGACGTTGATTTACGTGTAATTCGACGTATAGGAGCGGATGGTAGTATTATCGTAAATAGTCTGATAAAATAAACGTCGGTTTTCTTTAAAACAGACGTCTATTAATTTCACGACGTCATCACTGCAGCACCCCGACGTCTACTGAGCTGCATTTAATGCTTTTCACCTAAATCTCAGGCGCTTAGACGTCGGGTAGTCCAAATCCGACGTCTAAGGCATGTCTGTTAGGTGAGAATGAGAAAAAAACTTCAATTTTAACATCGGCGTTTCGGGGGACACGACGTCTATAATACTTGTAATAATTATGTTTACAAATCTTGATGGCCGAGACGTCGGCTATTTAGGGCCCCGACGTGTATGTTATTATAGACGTCGGAGCCCCATACCAACTGTCGTGAACATCCCTGACAGGATATCAAACGTCAATCGGTTCAGCTCTCTAGACGTCGGTTGCCCCTGACAAAAACCGACGTCTAATGGGTATTCAAAAAGTCAGTTTTAAATGTTCACTTGGACGTCATATTAGTAGGATAACCGACGTCTATAGACATCGGTTTCTAACCGACGCCCAATTCTATTTAAAATACCCCGCAATACTTCGCGGCATTCAGTTTCTGATATCGATCGTCTTCCTCTTCTCCTTTTTCTCTTGCCACACCTCTTCTTTTTCTCTCTTTTTGGCATTCTATTGTTGTTTCTCGTCTTCTTCCTCTCCTTTTTCTCTCTTGCATCCCAGGTGCGTGGTATTTTTTATGCTCACCGTTTAAACTTTGTCGTTCAACTAATTAAAATTTGTTTTCTTTGTGTTGTGTTTTAGTGTAGTTTTGATCCTCTCTTTGGGTAACATAGTACAACATTCTCCCTTTGCTAGTTTCCTCACAAGAAGAGTGGCGACTTTTGAGTTTTCTATGGCTTCTCGACCCAAAATGGAACTTGGGTCCTTGTCTAGTTCTCGTGTCACCGTAATTATTTTCTTCTGCGGTTGAATAATGGGAAGTAGTCATGGACCCAGGTTCGGTTTTGAGTTGAAATATCATAGAAGATTCAAAAGACACAAGTTTTTTTTGTGGGAAAACTAGCGAGAGGAGAGTGTTGCACAATGCTACCGAAAGTCTGGATCAAAACTGCAGTAAAACACAACGCCTTTGTTAGACGTCGGTTAGTGCCAAGTCCGACGTCTATAAGGAACATAGATGTCGGTAAGTGTCATTTTAAACCTCTATATATTCATGTAAACGTCGGTTTTATGCATAGATGGACGTCTATATAGAGAAATTAGAGGTCGGTGTGAGTATAAGTAGACGTCTTTATGGACGTCGGTGGATATAGTGAACCGACGTTTACATTGACGTCGGTTGAGAGGATTTCCGACATCCCGTGGACGTCACCCTTATAGACGTTTGTTGTGTAAGTGACGTTAAAAGCCCAAATTAACCGACATTAAACAGCGTTTTTCCACTAGTATTATTTGTCGTATATAATATGATTTAACAAAAGGAAAGAGAAATTAATTTACATTATATTTAAAAAGCATTTTTCTTTTTATATTCGTATTTATTTTCTAATTTTCTAATTTAAATAATTTTTCAAAATTAAAATTATTTTTTTAAGTGATATTTTTAAAATTTGACTATTTTTTTTTATTTGATCGTGTTTTCAAACTTAGTTGTTTTTTTAATTGAAAAAATTATCTAAAAAGTAAAAGAAATTATTTATAAAAAAGGTTAGGAAAATTTTTTATATTTAATTTTACAATTATCGTGAAATTATATATATATATATATATATATATATATATTTTCAGTATTAATAATAATAAAAGTGTAAATAGTACAATAATTATAGACTTATTTTATTTTTATTTATAATAAAAGAAGTTACATTTTTAATATAAGAAAATTAATTGAGTTAATTTTAATTAAACTTAGTTAATAATTAAAATTGAATGCATATTTAGTATTTAGTAATCTTCATATTATTTAGTAAAGAAAAGCTCAAAACACCGTTGAACAAAAAAGACTTGCCCTTTTTACTTTGTAAATTTTTTAAATTTCTAATAATTTTTATAAGAATGATTATATATTAATGTTGATTTTTTCTTTAATAAATAAACATTCATGAGATTATTATATTACTAAATTTTAAATATAAGTTCATGAAATTAAAAATTCTATATTAAAATTATAATTTTTATATTATATTAAAAATAAATATGTTAAGATTTATTATAATAAACTAATTATTAATCCATATATATATATATATATATATATATATATATATAAAAGCATATTTTATTTTTATTTCTTTTGGTAGTGAAATAAAATAAATTAGTCTTTTTTATTTTTTATTTTCTTGGTTTTATTTTATCTACACATCTAATTATAGATTGTATAGAAGAAAGAGACATATAAGTCAAAATTTATAACGAACCAAAATTTATATTCCGATTCAAGTTTTTTAGTTGTTTATAATTATATATATATATATATATATATATATATATATATATATATTCGAATTAAGTTTAAAAATAAAATAATAAGGATGGATTAAAAAATTTAGAGATTCAGAGATCTAGTGTAATGAGGATCTGTTTGGTTCTCTTGGAAAGTATTAGTGTATATACACACACACGTGTGTGTATGAATTGTTACGTCTGCATGGTGGTGACCTAAACAATTCTTATGCTACACGCAAGGTTTATTCTAGGTACAAATTCATAATACTTTATCACGATTTTATTGGGTAAAAATTCTTATAGATTTTTTTTTACCATGGGCAAATTCAATACTCTTTCAACACCAATAATAAAAATAATGTTTTTATTTTAAAATATAAAATAATTTAAGATGACTTAATTATAAAAATATAATTATTACTTTTTCTATTAAGTGTTGGGAAAAGTAGGAAAATGAAGAATTATACGTGAAAAAAAAAATCTTCTCTTTTGCTCTACCTAAAATCCTTCCATGATTGGTTAATACTGCTATTTTATAGATTATTATCAGTTTGGTCATACTTGTTCTTAAATTATTTTAGCCACCATATTTCGATGTTTCGATGGCGAGAAATAAAACATTCTTAAAAACAAGCGAGATAGGACGACTTTGCATACGGTTCTACATGATGTCGGTCATAAAGCAAAAAGAATTATTATACTTGACACCTCAACTTTTCACCAACATCCCACTGACGCCATCATAAATTATTAAAAAGTTTTTCTCATACACCTTAATTATGTTAGAAAAGCAAGTTAAAACACATTAAATTAAAGTACTTATTGTGTAAATTACTCATGGACTATAGAATAAAAATAAACTAAATATGACTCCTGTTTTCCTAAGTTAAATTTAGTTTAAAAACAACCACCCTTGATTGCCTATTTCACATCCACATCATCCAAAGAGTAGTAAAATATTGGAGGTGACGACACGCATTAATATATCTATGCCCATTCCATTGTATGTTCGTTTTTGCCTTATCTTGTGTGAGGGAAGAACGAAAAGAGAAAATAATTTATATTATAATTAAAAAAGATTTTTATATATTTATATTTGTTTTTTAGTTTCATACTTTAAATATTTTTTAATTACAATAATTAATATTTTATTTTTATCTTTTAATTAATCGTTTTTATAAATTTAACTATTTTTTATTTGATCTTATTTTTAATTAAATTTAGCTAATTGAATACATATTTGGTATTTAGTAATCTTCATACTCTATATTAAAGAAAAACTTGACATCTTGAAAAAAAAAAAATACTGTTACCCCTTTCACTTTGTAAACTTAAAATTTCTGATAATTTTTATAAGAATAATTATATATTGATATTAATTTCTCTTTAATAAATAAACATGAGATTATTATATTACTAAATTTTAAATAAAATTTAATGAAATTGAAAAATTTATATTAAAATTTTAATTTTTATATTATATTAAATGTAAATATGTTAATATTTTTTATAATAAACTAACTATTTATTCATAAATATATAAGCATATTTTACTTTTATTTTTTTAGCTAGTGAAATAAAATATATTATTTTTTATAGAGGAAATAGACATATAAGTCAAAATCGATAATTATTCTAGAATATTGGGTCGAGATCAACCCACACAAAAAATTTAAGGTTTTAAAATTTCGTTAAATAGTGTACATCTACATGTTTTCATTGTAAATTCAGTTCGAGTTTAATAATTCAGATAATAAATATGTATTAAATATAATTACTTATATTTTCTTTAAAATTTGTATTTATAGATTTAAAGTAAATTTTTAATTAAAAATAACTTAATTATAATTCAACTATTAATAAGCGTATTTTATCTTAAGTGGCTCAACATTAATCTCTTTAAATACTGGCAGTTTGTATTAAACATTGAAAATAAATAATAGTATAACGACATTGCTCATTTTCATTACGTATTCAGCAAGAGAAAAAATTATTTTCATTATCCTTTGTTTCTATCTTTTCATACCTTGCCATGTTTTCTTTTAAGTTTGTAATATATATATATATATATATATATATATATATATATATATATATATATATATATATATATATGTTTGGTCAAGCTCTCATTCTACTCTTTTTCTCAACAAGCGTGCCTTTCTTTGAAAATAGTAATCCATCTTTTGTCGTCTCAAACTTTACTCATTTTCTTTTTGTTAATGTTAAAAAAATAGTTTAAATATTCATTTAGTCTCTTCCTTCAATTTATTCAATATAGTTTTAATATATTTTTTACTAATATATTTAATATATTTTGAAAAGAGATAAAAATATAAAGAATATCTGAAACGAGAGATAAAAAAAATAGTTCTCTCACATTTGAGGATATTTTAGACTCTAGGAAGAAAAAATATCATTAGTTTTAGTTCTTAATTATAAAATTCATAATTTGGTTTTGGTTCCAGTAAAATTCTTTAAAAAAAATATTCTTTCAACTTTTAAAATTACTAGTTTTAGTCAACCAGACAAATAACATTTATGTTAAATACCTAAAAAATTTGTTATAAGCATCATATTATATCAGAACGCAATATGTTTATCAATTTCTTTATTATTCATTTGTTTTTCTATATTTATTT
Organism: Vigna radiata var. radiata; assembly: GCF_000741045.1. Lineage (NCBI taxonomy): Eukaryota > Viridiplantae > Streptophyta > Magnoliopsida > Fabales > Fabaceae > Vigna > Vigna radiata. The sequence goes on along the minus strand of NC_028361.1, from coordinate 6,447,146 downwards.
TATCTCTTTATTAATTATACACAGCAGAAGTGATGCTGTATTTTTCAATATTTTTTCATGTTTTTGTCAATTTTCTTTTAGCACAATTAGATTTAAAAAAATATGCAGATGGATTCACGGGGAATCCATTAACATAATTGCTCCCTTCTGCACGAATTATATTATTCAGCACCTAAGCCTTCATAAGATCGAGGATTGGTTTGGTAAAAAAAAAAGAAGAAGCTAACGGTCTCTTTCTTATCGCATACATGATACATGTTTCTCTTTTTTTTGTTTTTTTTTTTTGTTGGATACATATTGTCTCTTTCATTGTTTATTATTGGGTGACTATTTAAAAAAGCGTGTGTTGCACGATATTGTGTTGCTGTAAAGGGAAGGATTTGAAGAGAAATAAGGGTGTTAAATCCAAATTTTCATAATGGATTTGACAGACAAATAACTATTTGTCTCCTCATTTAGCCGGCAAGGAAGTGAATGTCTCCGCTTAGCTTAGCAAGAACTTTGAATTATTTTTTTAATTATAATTTTTTAAGTGATTGTTTTTATATATTTAACCATTATGCATAAAACAATTATAAAAATTATTTATATTCAATTTTATCATGATAATAATAATAATAATTTAATTATATTTATTATCATAATAAATCTATATATATATATATATATATATATATATATATATATATATATATATATATATATATATATATATATATATATATTGCATATGTTTTCTGTAACATCCCAATAAATATAGATTGAAAATTATACATATATTTAGGAGTTATCAATAACAATATTATAGAACAGTGGAACAATTAAATACGGAAATATAAAGTATTCATAAAAGATCAAACTATACCAGAATTTAGAGTATGATACAATTTTATCATTTAGACCGAACGGTCCTAGGTGTTAGCTTAAGACCGAATGGTGCTATAAAAAGAGGATTCTATACCGAACAACTTCAAAACATTAAACACCCGAATGGTTCATCAAAACATTTAATTATAGAAATCTTATTCACGTAATAACTAAAGATCGGACGGTCTTTCGCTAGCTTCAGGATCTACACACTCCAATGCTTCTTCTAACGAGTCAATATCACCTTCTGCTCACATTCATAGAATGATCATTGCAGTGAAGAGAACAATCGAACGAACCATAAAGACATGACAGGAAATAAGGGTAAGCTTATATAATTTAATTAAGTAATTCAAACATATCATTTACAAAGAAAAAGCAAATAACGAAGACAACATATTCAGACATTCAAATCATCATATACATATCACAATCAAAGACCGAACATATAACATAGTATAACCGACCACTTTGACTCTGTCCGGACTGTATGAACCGTGTAGCTCGACGTTTCTAGCACCCGGCGTGGTGTAGTAACTGGGATACATCAACAGCTGCCACCCGAGGTTAATCCTAAAACGACCATTTGGTCTTATGGTCGCGGACCTCCTGCCATTCCCACACATGAGTTACACTCTTCTATATAATAAGGAGTAATCACGAAATATCAGGATCAAAAATGACAGCAGAGTCTAACCACGTTCATACATTACCAACCAACACAATTTATGAGATATCCCTCCATGGAATTCTCCTCACACAAACATATTGTTCATTTCATAACAGCCTATTATCATACTGATACGTTCCCATAATCAATAAAAATTCTGAGAAAGATTTTAAGTGAGTAATTCAAACATCCTAAGAATGTGACCAAATGGTAAGAACAATCTGGTCATAGTAATCATGACCGAACGATCAACAACAGGATTACTTAAATCGGAACCGAGTACAGTCTAAGACCGAATGCTATTTGACATTGGACTATGCAACAATGACTTAACCATAATACTATAATTGTGGCCAAGCACTGAGGACTTAGGTCGAGTACCTAGAGTTTAGGCCGAGCATTTATAGCTTAGGCCGAACACTTTATCGGGGAATGAAGCTCTCTTCAAGTAACTAGAGTGTTAGTGCAAGACCGAACACTCTACGAAATTGAGTGTCAGTATAACACCGAACGCTCTTTCCAAAGAAACGGAATAAATATAAAACCGAATGCTTCAAAGACTAAGTGCTAGTCTAAGACTGAACACTTTGAAGGTCATATGCTAGTCTATGACTGAACAACTCAAGACCGAACGCTACTAAAATCAAAGTTTTATCTAAGCTAGCTAGTAAGAAAATTAAAGGGAACCTCAATAAACAATTACTTAAAACTTTCTTCTACCAAATCGAACGGTCATTAACTGATATCCTATACAGAAAGGAATTCAGTCCAAACCGAACGTATTAGGGAAAAACTGAACGATCATACTGACTCTCGGTTACAGTTACAAAATTTTGCATAATTTAGCAGACTTAAGATTTTACCCTGTTTCTATCCATTTCTTGCCCACTTATCAAACATTCACTCATTCAAACGAACATGCATTATCACAAGATCAACCAATTCATCAACATAACATCATTCCAGCATGCACACATCCAAGACAATGATTCATAATTAAACTATAAGCTTCCCTTACCTCTATATCCAGAAATGTTAAGCTTTTACTGCAACTACCTCTATGGCTTCCAATCAAATGTCGGCTCAAACTGGAAACTGATCGGTGCAAGTGAAAGGGCTTGGCACCAAGATGCGTCAGGTGTTGCCTGAAGAGTGATCGGAACAGTAAAAGTGGGTGGATTTTTAGAGAGAAGCACGCGAAATTTAGATAGAAGGAGGAGAAAATGAAATTATGAAGGTTGGAGAAGAAAGGTGCATGCAGAAGAAGTGGCACCAGATTTTGAAATCCCAACTTAAATACCTCCGTCAAAACCGAACAGCCTACTCTGCTGAAGTCACTTGTCTTCCACTTTCTGAATTTCACACTCTCCTGCGAAGCCACTTGAATTCCACAAAATGGAAAATTAAAAAGGATATGACAGATTATCTTTCACTAAAATAGGAAATTAAAGGGAGGTGACATTTTCACTATTATTTATAATAATAAAAAGGTCAATAGTACAATAATTACATACTTATTCTATTTTTATTTATAATAAAAAAAAAGTTACAGTGTATAGAGGAAAATAAAATAGATTTTTTTTTTTATTTTCTATTTTCTTAGTTTTATTTTATCTACACATCTAATTATAGACTGTATAGAGGAAAGAGACATGTAAGTCAAAATTGATAACAAACCAAAATTTATATTACTTAGACACATAAATTTTTTTCATTTAGTTGACATTATTCTTTTTTATTTTATTTTATTTTTTAGAAATACAAAATTTTATTATATTATAATTATTTTATATAGTAAAAATATATGATCGTAACATTAATATTTTTTTAGAACAATAGTATCATGATATATTTTTAGATTTATTTGACACATAAGATAAAATTATTAATATAAAATTTTATATTTTATTTTAAAAAAATAAAAAATAAAAGAATAATATCAAATAAATATAAAAAACTTAAATATTTCTAATAATTTTTTTTTATCATTAGGTAAGTAAAGATATTCAGACATCATTTTAAAGTTTGTCTGCCTTTTCTTTTCAATAGATCATCTTTTCCAGGTTTTCAGTCTACCGGACATTTCATTTTCCTTGCTTCCATAATGCACCCTTCAAGAACGAGTCTGGACTTTGTGAATATACCTGTGGAGACGATGAAGGTGAAGGGACGAAGAGGATGAAGGTGGGCTCAACATTGGAAGAAAAAGGGAGACTAAAAATGGAGATTGAAATGAAAAGTGGTAAAAAGTAATGTTGTTCTATTGTGTGAGTGGAAGAGTGAAGTGTTGAGAGTGTAATAATGGGGGAAGTGTGGAGGAGAAGACCCCGACTAGAATTATACAGAAAGATTATCTTTATCCCATATGTCTGTTGTACAGTTTCAGACCATTTAACTTTTTCTCTTTTTGTTTTTATTCGTAACTGTAATATGTTACTAGGTCCTAAAACCTTTGTTGAGGTATATTTCTTTTTGTTATTCCTTTTATATTTTTTCCTCATAGGTTGTATATATCCTTCTTTTCATTACCATTCAGCAAGAGGAAAATTTATTTTCATCCTTTTGTTTCTATCTTATCCAACCTTGCCCTGTTTTCTTTTAGTCGTGAAAAAGAAAAACTACAAAAAAAAAAATAGCTTGTAAATATGAAGAGTGATGCGTAGGAAGAAAAATGAACCGGACAAAGTAACCATGAATGAAATTTGAGTGAAGACAGACATGGCAAACGAAAAAGGAACGAGAAATTATGTCTCCTTGTTTGTTTGTAAATCCAAATGGAACTATATATCAATATATATAGGAATGAACGCATGCATAGAAGCGCGTTTATTATAGTTAGGATTTTTCCTTGAGCATTAAAAGATAGGATAGTGTAAGATACATTACAATCGACACTAGTGTATAATTGGGCTTTAACGTCATCTCATAGATGTCAGACTAGAAAACACCCAACGCAAATTATTGACCGGTGACATTTTCGTAAATAAGTTATACATGTAGACGTCAGTTAGTAATATTATAGACGTCGGGGCCCCTACTAACTGACGTGTATATGTCTGATAGGTAGGTGAAAAGTCATTTCTTTCCGCCATATAGACGTCGGTTAGGAGGGGCACAAACGTCTATAATATTATAGACGTCAGAGCCCTCTGAACCTGACAGGTAGGTGAAAAGTCTTTCTTTCTGCCATCTAGATGTTAGATCCCACCACCCTGACGTCTATATGCAATTATAGACGTCTTCTCCCCCTACAACCGACGTCTATATATACCACGAATATTAATTTTTAAATCCAATGGACGTCACATTAGTGAGGTCCCCGACATATATTCGATAATAGACGTTGGTCGCTGGGGCAACTAACGTCTTATTTTCTGTTAAATAAGACACTGCAAACCAGTAGTTACGTGCACTTCATCATCTTCCTTCGCCTTTTCTCTCTGCGGCATTGCATTTCCAGGTGAGTTTTATCTCTTTTGAATCGTTTAAACTTACTTTTACTCCGGTTAAAGTAGTCCTTGATGTATTATCTTTCGTTTGAACCGATTAAAATGAGTTTTCGTTGTGTTTTGGTGCAGTTTTTCTCGTGTCTTTGGGTAGAGTAGTGTACCTTCTCCCTTTACTAGTTTCCTCGTAAGAAAAGTTTGCGCATTTTGGATATCTTATGTTATTTCAACCTAAAGTCGAACTTGGGTCCTTGTCTAGTTTTCATGTTACCGTATTCTTTTTCTTTGACGGTTGGAATGGAACTAGCCAACGACCCAGGTTCGATTTTAGGTTGAAATGCTATAAGAGATCCAAAAGACACAATTTTTTCTTACGAAGAAACTAGCAAAGGATGGAGGTGCTACTACGCTGCCCAAAGATACGAGCAAAAATACATTAAAACACAACGAAAACTCAGTAGCCATCGGTTAATGCCATGTCCAACGTCTATAATGCCCTTAAATGCCGGTTTGTGTCATATCCGACGTCTTTTATAGTATCCGTAGACGTCGGTTTGTGCCATGTCCGACGTTTTTATAGACGTCAGACATGACACTTAACCGACGTCTATACCTGCAAAGTTTGACATCCCATTAACGTCACCCATAAAGACGTCGAGTCGGGATGTAACATTAAAAACCCAAAATAACATAGGTCTAAAACTCATTATGTACTAGTGCAACAATAGTGTTTCATTTTTAATTTTGCTATCTGTAATACCATATTAGAAGTTTTATACAGCAATTACATGTGTTATAACATATTCCGTTTCCGCCCAATGACAATGGGTGAAAATACCCAGTTTCGCGAAATCAAATAGTGTCCTTAATATAATGAATAGTAATCTTTTGAAAAATAAGTTTATGTAGTCAATAAAACGGAGGTAATCTTACATTATCACATTCTTACTTTATTGTCTCAACAAAAAACAAAAAACAAAAAACCAACACCACCTCCCAATGGTGTGCAGACAGACTCTAAGAATAGAAGGCATATATTAAAATTGGTATTCAGCAACTACCAAATTTAACAACATAAACTAATACAGGAAAAATAACTTACACACAATAATAAAACATACAACAAGAAGTCGCTCGTTAACCTTCAACAATTATGCGTTGGACTCTATTTGTGGTGTCAGCTCTATAGTTCCTGCGCTCAAGCTGATTTCCCAGTCTCTGTTTGATAAACGTAATCTTATTCTGAATATTATAAAGCTACAAATAACGCTAATAACAGCTAACACGCCTGTGTATTTTACTACGTTTTTCCCTGAAGTCTCTTTTTTCTTCTCTGCCTTCCTCCATCTGCACAAAATTCAAAACCAATGTCTAAATATACAAACTCTTTTATTTTATTTTAAATTGCATTATAATTTTCTATCAACCTGAGAATTTATTCTTTTAAATTATGATGAATCTTACTGGAGGGATTAACAAGAATAAAACTTATATTCAATCCATATAAAACAATGATAAAATCTTCATTCCAAAGCATGCAATAAATTTATCACCAAACTAAACTTTCTTATCTAGCAATTCCCAACAAATTAATATAATTTTTTTTGTATAATAAACGCTTATTATCTTGAAAAGCATTCGTCACTTCCACAAACAATTCTATCGCAATAGTATTTTACATTTTTCTAATTTTTAAATAAGTATTTATTTAAAGATTAATTGAATCCGAGTGTTCCAGATACCAAATCGCAATGTATATACTTACACGTCAACCAGGAAAAATCAAGACGAGACAGAACATAAGAACCATATTTTTTTTTCTGTTTCTGGCTGTGATTTCGACTAAAAGTATATTTCATAAACGCCTGTAAGAATTATTTCAATTCCAAGTATGATAAAAAAAAACTACAAATATAATAAAAGGAAAATGATATTTTTACACCAACTTTTTTTACACCATTTTGACACTGCACACGTGTCAAAATGTGGTTGAACAATTTCAAATTTTAAAAAAAACTTTGATTTTTTTCTTCCAAATATGCTCTTGTCTCAGCTCTTTTTGATTTGAAATTGTCTAATCACGTTTTGACACGTATGCAGTGTCAAAATAGTGTCAAAATATCATTTTCCATAATAAAAAAGAGTATATATTTCGTCGTGAAATTGAGAAAAACGGTACCTTTTGAAATTGGGACAGAAAGTGACTATATAATGAGGAGATGAACAATTGAAGAAGGCATGATCATGAGCGTAGACGTGAGCGTCAGAACATGCGGTCTTAAAAAACAGTGAACTTAGGCATGCTTCAGTTTCGCACGTGTTTTTGCAAGCAACTGCGTCTCTATCCTTAATCACCTTAAGCTTCATGGGACAAGCCGCGTTCAAGTCCGCCAAGCAACCCGTCGACAAACACTTTCCACCTGTGGGAGCCATTCTCACTGGAAGGTTGAAACCTTCAACAAGGCTGGTGTCGTATAACTTCATCTGGGACGTCATGTTAAAATCAAACTCTACCAGAGTAACTGGTAGGGCAGGATTAGCACCGGCGCATTCTACTGTTGACGTCCCGCAGTCATCGGTGACACATGAGAACTTGTCAGTGATGTCAATGGAGCAAAGGGTCCGACCCCACAATCGGCCGGACCAAGTGGGAGGCACAGGGAGAGTGTTGGAGTCACCTGGTAGGAGAACGAAGCCGGTGGTGGGGAGCGGCGACCTTCCGGCAGCGAATAAAACTGCTGGCCACACTGTGTAGGTGCACTTGTGGGTGATGGTCAAAGTCCTTGAAAATAATCCTGTAGCACAACTAACCATTTTTAGAACAAAAGAAACTATGATTACATATAAGATATGTATATATATCAACATGCACCTGATGATTGCAATAGGAACAAAAAAACACTGAACAATATGGATAAGGTTTTAGTTGAAGAAACCATAGTGGATGAACGACAAACTAAAATGTACCGAGGATTGAGAGATGTAATGTAACATATTGGAAGGTAATATATAAACTCGAGGATCGGTTTGATTCTCAATAAATAAATAATTAATTAAATAAATAAATCTTAAATTCTAAATCTTACATGTTGGGGCTACTTTTGTACATAGTGGGTTCATTCTCCTAAATCCTACCTTTGTACATAATAAATTCATTATAAAAGTATGTGATGTTTAAAATCCCAAGATGCAGTCATAAAATCCCACTTACGGCCTCATAAAGTTAGGAAAACAAGTTAAAACACATTAAATAAAGTAGTTATGGTGTAAAGTAGTTGTTTCTGCCTTGGGGGTCTAACCTGGTGAACTCTCCACTACCGTCTGGTCGGATTTTCCGATTGTTTACTATCCGCGCTTTCCTTTTGATGTCCTGAAATGTCCGGCCGGGTACCTGTTAAAAGTACTCCGAGGCTCAAGTCAATGTTTGGTTTTAGAAGCTAGTGATAGAAAGAGAAAGTGAAATAAATGTGCATTTAATGTAACCCCCCACTTCTCACCTTTGACTTTTATTTATAGTTTTTCCTATGGGCCAACAATTAGTGGAATCTTAATCAAGGCCCAATTGCAGGCCTGCTGGGGTTAATCTAGTTTTACCTTAATGTAATGCAGCTTCCAAAATCTTCGTTGATCTGTGCCGGACGGGTGCCAGACGGCCGTCTCACTGACATAACCAGACGGTGGTTCGTCATCTAGGCTGTACACGTTTCGCAAAGACAGGACGAGGTTTGACGCCGGCCGTACGCTATTCGGTCGCGTTGACCAATCGTGCGTTATCTGTAAGATGGAATTCAAGATCTGGTTCTCGCATGTCCGGCTGGACCTCACGGACGGACGACCACGTAGGGTACAGTAGTCAAAGCCTATAGAATAAAAATAAAGTAAATATGACTTCTATTTTTCTAACTGTTTGGTTAAATTTATAAATTTTAAAAGCACCAATCCCTTTGCTTACTTCATTGGGGGTGACTACATCATTAATCCCGCTCCCTCATAGTCAATATTTAAGCGCATGATTCTAACTCACTTTTCCCATATACACCTCATTTCTTAATTGATAAGTGGAAGTCACAGAAAACATTGCCGCACAAGCCAGTCACCGTAGTATGTTCGTATTTGCCGGTCACCGTTTTTACGTTCGTATTTGCCGTATCTAGTGAGATGGAATAAAGGAAAGAGTTTTCTTGAAAAGGATTATTCCTTTTTATATTTATATTTGCTTTTTATGATTTCATACTTTAAATAGTTCTTTTAAGTTAAAATAATTACTTTTTTTATGTTAATTAATCGTTTTTATAAGGTTAAATTAATCTTATGGTCCTCATATTTGTTTGGAAATCTCAACTGGGTCTTCGTTTTTTTTATCTGAATTAAGTCTATAAACTTGTAAAATTGAGTCAATTAAATTCCCTTCGTTAAGTTTTCACTAATGCCGTCTAAGTGTGATGACGTGGTGCACGCTAATGTGAAAGTATTTTATTATGTGGATTTTTTTTTTTAAATTAAGAGTTTTTAATGTGGCAAAATTTATTCCTCCAATGCCAGCCAAAGTCGTCCTGGGAGATTCGGTCCCGGGCTGCTAATGCTAGTCAATGTTGTCCACCACAACCCCATGGTTGCTCCTCCTGCATAACCACCAAGCATCACCAACAACCAGAACCACAAGAATTAGAAAATTCCAATGGAAGATTTCTAAAGTAGAAATCTCAAAACACTTCAATCGTGAAAAGAAGAAACCAAAACTCAACTTTGAATCCATAAACCCCAGTTGCAAGATAAAAAATTAAGCACATAAGTAAAGCCCAATTTTTCAAATTTCAGAACCCTAAAATGCCAAAACGGAAGATTCACTCCACTGTCGTGTCGGTCTCCCTTACAACGCTTCGCCACCACCTTCACCAGTCATCACCATTCACACTCAACCCATATCCACCTTCGCGATTGATTCGAGGGTCGGCACGAGAGCCTCCATGAGACCGCGAAAAGTCACCATCGCAGCACACACCGCCATTGATGTGAATTTTATGTACATGTGACAATATATATGTGTGTGAGAGAGATTAACAAAATTAAAAATAAAATAAATAAATAAAACAATAAAATAACTTTATATAGATATGACAACAAAATAAATATAAATAAGAAAAATTAAAAATATCAATAAATTAAAAAATTAACTTTTGAAATACTTATTAATAAAATAAAATAATTAATAAGATAAATTTAATAATACTTTTTTTAATATTATAATTGTTTAGGTGTAATTGTTCTGAGGGTCGGTCGTCATTCTTTGCTCAACTCGCTCTTGATTTTCAATTTTCTTCCATCATAACATAGTTGAAGTCAGATATGTTTCGTAAAGAAGTTTATATTTTATCAGGTTATTTGGACATCATTACTATACCAAACAAATACATTGATTAACCATTAACACAATATTTTTTTAGACAATTAAATCCAATAATACCTTATCACTATCCATAAATGATCATTAGCCTACATATAGTACAATAATAAATAAAAAAAAATAAAATAACTTCATACACATGTAACTGCAAAGTAAATATAAATAAAAAAAGTTAAAAATATTAAATGACTAAAATTTTCTTTTAACATACTTATCAATAAAATAAAATAAAAAAAAAAATATAAATTTACTAGTATTGTTTTTATAGTATTATAATAATATATTAGACTGTGTTATCATATATTCCATGTCTACTGGGTGAGAATGCGTGAGAATAGTGCTGTCAAACCGTTTTAACAGCATTAGGTAAGAGTAGGAAGTTTCCAACCCGTTTTAATCAAATAGGGTCCTTAACAAATAATAATAGTAATCTTTTGAAAAATAACTTTATGTCTTACATCACATTCTTACTATATTTACGCCGTATTCGCTTGATCCAATATCGTCTCAATAAAAAACAAAAAACCAACATCACCTCCCAATGGTGTGTACAGACTAATTCTAAGAATATAAGGTATATATTAAAATTGGTATTCAGCAACTATTAAATTTAACAACATAAACTAATACCACAAAAATAACTTAATTACACACAATAAAAAAACATACAACAAGAAGTCGTTCGTTAACCTTAAACAATTATGTGTTGGGCGCTACTGTAGAGTCAGCTCTAGTTCTGCGCTCAAGCTGATTTCCCAATCTCTGTTTGATAAACATAATCTTATTCGGAATATTATAAAGCTACAAATAACGCTAATAAAAGCTAACACGCCTGTGTATTTTACTAAGTTTTTCCTTGAAGCCTCTTTTTTGTTCTCTGCCTTCCTCCATCTGCACAAAATTCAAAACCAATGTCTAAAGATACAAACTCTTTTATTTTATTTTAAATTACACTATAATTTTGTATCCCCCTAAGAATTTATTATTTTAAATTATGATGAATCTTTATTCAAGCATATTTACCGGAGGGATTTAAGAAGAATAAAACTTAAATTAAATCCATATAAAACAATGATAAAACTGCTGGCCACACTGTGTAGGTGCAGTTGTTGGTGATGGTGAAAGTCCTTGAATATAATCCTGTACCACAATTAAACATTTTTAGAACAAAAGAAACTATGATTATATATAAGATATACGTATATATGTAATATGCACCTGAAGGGAACAGGGAGAGAAAAACACTGAACAATATGGAAAAAGGTTTTAGTTGAAGAAACCATAGTTGATGAACGGCAAACAAAAATGTACCAAGGATAGAGAGATGTAGTGTAACAGATTGGAAGGTATATTTAGTGTTAGTGTGTATGAATCGTAAGTCTGCATGGTGGTGGCTTAAACAAATTCTTCCTCTCTCGAAAAGTATAGTCAATATATAAAATGATTTAAGATGAATTAATTAAAAGGTATAAATATTACTTTTTCATTAAGTGTTGGGAAAAGTAGAAAATGTATAGAGTAAAAGAAAATTCTGCTCTCTTGCTCTACCTTAAATCCTTCCGTGATTGGTTTAATACTGTTATTTTATATATTATTATCCGTTTGGTCATACTTGCTTTTAAATTATTGGTTTAATATTTTGGTAGGTCATTTTTTCATTTAGAATTAGTTATTCGGTATTTCAATTGTGTTTTTATTTTTGAAAAATTAAAACAAATAGAGATTTGTCGCCAAATTGAACAAACGCCGTTTAAGAGGTTCTTACGTGACATGCTAACAGTATTATTTAAATTGACGTGGTAGTAAAAACCTCATTACGAAATGTATTTTGTAATTTGTAAATTAAAAAATTGAGAGCAAATTGGAAAAAACAAATTAAATTAAGGACAATCCCTTTCTCTACAATTGACAAATCAAAAACAGATTGGGGAAAGTGTGATTGGAGCTTTGTATTAGGGTTCGTAGGAGGAAAAAAAAGTGTGTTCTTGTTTGATTGGAAGCGTTATGGTTAACCAAATGTAGAAGTTGCATTCTTGTTCTTCTTCGACATGCAATGGGTGGCGGAATCAAAATCCTAATATCGTTTTTCGTGGTGGTAGAGTATCTGGGATTGATGACGTCTCACCCCTTTGCCTGCGTGGAGGGAAAACAGTCGTCAAAATGGCTCGAACTACTAAGAACAGAGAGAAGCAATTTTGGGACTACCCTAAGTACTAGGTAAAAGAACGTGGATGAGTAGTTGTTTGTGTTAGTAGAAAGTCCTTGTTTGTTTTAAAGAATGGACATGAAGAAGGTGGTTGCAATTTCTTCAAATGGTGTTGTGATGATGGTATTGAGAAAAGCTATACGAATCTGAAGTGGGAAGAAAAACATGAGTGTTTAGCAAATACAAAAGAAACGGGAGGTGGAACAAAGATGATGAGTGACTTGCAAAAATCTATTAAGATTGTGGAAAAATGGATAAATGTGTTGATAGGGGTGGTTTGTTTGATTTGTCTGCTTAATATTATTGTAATTTCAATATGGATGACAAATCCATAATGTAGCAGAATTTTTCTTTTTTTTTAGGATGCAATGTGAATGAAAACTCAAATAGCAATGTATTTGACTATCTTGAATGAATGAAGTTGCTTTATATTCAGTCTACTATTTGGTTCTTTTGGTAGTTGTTTCAGGGTGGAATTTCATTAAAGTATACTCTGTTGTGTAATCCATGAAAATGAGCTACCTTACCTCAATACCAGCAATGATGTTAATGGTATATCAAAAAGTAGGAATCCTAATAAAGAAGGGATCATATTCCTCTGGAAGCAAAACCACTTTTCTTTCTGTGATAGAGTACCAGTTTTTTATCTCTTCATACCTCACACCCTATAATTTGAGGAAAGAAAGTGGTTATGAACCAGTTCTTCCTTTTCTGAGTTTTAACATAGGGTCGTGTGGTCTCGTTTAAGCTAAAAACTTTCGCTTAGGCTAGATTAACAAGGCAAAATTTTTAAGAGGTTTCGCCCAAGTGACCTAAGCGAAAAAGCTCCATTGGCTCAACCTTAGTTACAGGACATTGTTTCCCAAGCGAGTAAAGTTTCGCGTAAGCGAAAATGTTCCAATGGACGCCCCAAGTTTTAGCCTAAATCTCGCCCAGGTGAGTCTTCTTTCGCCTAAGCAAAAATATCAGCAAAACTTGTGTTTCAATTTTCTACATATCTCGCCCATGCAAGAAGGTTTAGCTTAGGAAAAAATAATGCAGTTTTTGGCACTTTTGAAAAAATTTCAACTTTTACTCACCCAATTCATGATGAATTCAGTCTAATTAATAGAGAGACAAATATCAATCTATTCCTCAACCAATTATTTGTCATTCCAAGAAGTTTCACGTCATCAAATGCAAAATCAAACTCTCAAACTCAAATTTCACAATTCCACACCACCACGAAAAACGACATTAGGGTTTTGATTCTGTCACCCATTGCATGTCGAAGAAGAACAAGAATGTGACTTCTCCATTTGATTATACATAGCGCTTCTAATCGAATAAGAATGCACTTTTTTTTGTCTCCCACGAACCCTAATACGAAGCCCCAATCACATTTTCGCCAATCTGTTTTCGATTTCTCAATTGTATAGAGAAAGGAGTTGCCCTTAATTTAATTTGTTTTCTCCAATTTGGCCTAAATTTTTTAATTCAAAAAATACAAAATACACTTCACAATCATGTTTTTACTGCCATGTCAATTTAAAGAATACTGTTAGCATGTCACGTAAGGGTCTCTTAAACAATGTTTGTCCAATTTGACATATTTGTTTTAATTTTGTTTTAATTTTTCAAAATAAAGATCTAAATGAAACACCGAATAAGTAAAGGACCTATTTGAGATTCAAGGAAAAAAAAAAAAAAACCTATCGAAATATTAAACCTAAATTATTTAAACATCTTTTAAGAGGGAGAAACAAATGCTAAATACCGAAAATACCAAACTGAAGCACCCTGTGGGCCTAAAAAAATAGATTGGACCCTCATGCTATATTTCATCTGAAAAGGGTGTGATTGATGTCCCTTCGCATAAAATTCTTAGATTGGCTATTCTTTCAATTCTTCTTTTCTCGGGTTATAAAGCAACCTTAACTATCCCACTTACATCATAAATTATTAAGAAGTTCTCATTTGACCTCATAAAGTTAGAAAAAGCAAGTTAAAACACATTAAATTAAATATTTCTTGTGTAAAGTACTCCCGGCTTATAGAATAAAAATAAACTACATATGACTTTCATTTTCCTAATTTAGTTAAATTTATTTTAAAAACACCAATACCACTTAACATGTTGACTTTTACTGCTTCAAGGCAGCAGCGACATGAGACATGAGACAATATCTAAGCGCACAATTTAAAAAATTAGAAAAAAAAAAAAAAGCAAATGTTGAAACATTATGAGAAAATTGTTCTCACAGGACACCTCGTTTATAAGTATGTTCGCCTTATCTAATGTGATAGAATAATCATGTGATGGAACAAAGGAGAGAGAAAATCATTTATATTATATATTTAGAAAGGATTTATCTTTTTTATATTCATATTTGTTTTCAATTTCATATTTTAAATGATTTTTTTAAATTAAAATAATTATTTTTTTAATTTTATTTTTTAAGTGATATTTTTATAAATTTAGCCTGTTTTTTAGTTGATCGTGTTTTTAAACTTAACTGTTTTTTTAAGAAAGTATATATAAAAGAAATTATAAAAATTATTTATATTTAATTTTACAATGGTAATAATAATAATAATTTTATTACTTTTAATATCATAAAAGAAAGTAGATATATGTTTTCACTATTAATAATAATAAAAGGGTAAATAGTACAATAATTATAGACTTATTTTATTTTTATTTATAATAAAAAAAAGTTTCAGTTTTAACATAACAAAATTAATTGAGTTAATTTTAATTAAATTTAGTTAATAATTAAAGTAATTGAATTCATATTTAGTATTTAGTAATCTTCATATTATTTATTAATGAAAAGCTTAACACCTTCAATAAAAAGACTTTTATACCCTTTTTACTTTGTAAATTTTAAATTTATATTAATTTTTATAAGAATAATTATATATTATTAATTTTCTCTTTAATAAATGAACATATATGAGATTATTATATTACTAAATTTTAAATGTAAGTTCATGAAATTAAATTTTTTATATTAAAATTTAAATTTTATATTATATTAAAAATAAGTATGTTAATATATATATATATATATATATATTATAATAAACTGACTATTTATCCACAAATATATAAGCATGTTTTATTTTTATTTATTTAGCTAGTGAAATAAAATATATTATTTTTTTATTTTATTTTCTGTTTTCTTAGACTGTATATAGGAAAGAGACGTAAAACTCAAAATTGATAAACCAAAATTTATATTCCGATTCAAGTTTTTTAGTTGTTTATAATTTTAAACATATATATGTTTCAAATTAAGTTTAAAAATAAAATAATAAGGATGGATTAAAAAAGTGATAATTGGTTTTAAAAAAACTATATATATATATATATATATATGAAGAAAATAGTTTGGCGTGAATGACTAATAATTATTCTGGACGAGTAGTTAATCAATTTATATTTACAATATAGTGTTGTAGGTTTTGTATTGCAAGGATAAATATCATTCCTTTACATCTAAAACATGAATAAAATACAAAGTGAAATTTGACTTTGCACTAAAAAAAAAAAAAGTAAAACTTTGACTTCTCATTAAAAATAAACAACTTCTTTTGGCATGACAAAGAGGGGAGAAAGCTGGAATTGTTAGAAATCCAATAGTACAGTAATTCAAAGTGCATATAAATGAAAAAAAAAATTAAATGATATATAGAAAAGAAAAATTCAAAAATATTAATCTTAAGGTTTTGTGTTGAATATGTCGTTAAGATCTTTTACATGTATAATTCATGTATTAGAAGTGGTAATTTTTCCTAGCTAAAAAGAACATATATCCAATAAAAGGTAGGTTTAAAAGAATTATTTTAAAATTAATTAATAAATATTATAAATTTACGAGTTGAAATTCTTACATTAACATATTAAATAAAAAAAAAAAAATTAAATAGCCTAAAAGAGAAAAAACCTTAAACATTAAGGATGTGTTTGTTTGTGTAGAATTATTATGTATATAGATTATGACAAATACACGCGAATGGTTGATGTTCCTTTCTTTGGATTTGAAGACAAATGTAAAGAAAGATTTGCAGGATGTTCATCCTAATATTTTTGAATTAGAGAGATTTGTGATGATTTGAAGTTAATTTATAATATTATCCGCGTCCAACCTAATAAAAATTTATGAAAACCTGTAAAAAACACATGCAAAATAGATAATTGCAAGCTTGTGAAACTATAAGATTCTTAATTACATGAATATATAGAATGATTTAAATGTGATTTATTTGGTTTAAAGGCACATGCAAATTTTTTTCTTTATTACAATTGTTAATTTTTCTTATTTAATATTATTCCTGAACAATTTTCTAAAAAAATAAAATTAACTAATCTAAAAGTTATTTTTTATTACTTTTAACATCAAGACAATTTAGTAATTTTACTTTTCTATTTATCAAAACTTGTCTTTATCTATCATATCAGTGAAATTATTCACAAACTTTACATTTAAATTCATTCACTTTCACCAACTAATATTTTAAAGAAATAATACAAATTTTATCTTTATATTTGTTTACTCTTTCTCAAATCTATTATCTCAAAAGAACACATCCACCTAAAAAAATCCAAGAGAAATATTTGTTCCACACATTTTGATTTCATTTTATTTTCTATTAACATAATTTATAGTTTTTACTTTCAAAAGTGAATAATAAATCAACTCGAACTTGCATTATCTTTAATATAAAATCTTAAAATAATTAGTTTTTGAATACTTTTATTATATATTCTTTATCTTAATTATTTTTAGTCAACGTGACACCTGTAATTTTATACCTCAACTTTTATAAATTTTTTTTCTGTACGAGTCATTCTCACGATCCAAACTCTCTCTCCAATGCCAAAGTGTGTTCTTTCTCAAAGTTATCTAATTATATAACATTTATCATTCAATGTGTTCTTAACAATAATCAAGTAAGAAATACAAAAACAATTTAAAAAAATAAAAACACTTTTGTTTCGAGTATGGAGTGGTGCTGAGTGTTGAAGACGGGATGAAGAGGCCTAGAGCGTTCCAAGCGATGTGGGAGGCCAGATGGTCGATGGAGACTGGGCACTTTTGCTGGTGTGGAAGGCTGAACGGTCTGCTGAAGGAAGGGTGTTCAACTGTTTAAGGTCGAACGGTTTCTTGTTGTTTCCTCGTGTTCCAAGTTGGTTCTTCCTCCTCGTTCTCTAGACCGGGTGGGTGGGTAGCTGTCAAAGACACTCTGACGCTCAAGTCAGTAAATGACCGTAATATCAAGGGATGAGAGTAATACATAATGTGCAGCGAGTGCAATCTATCTTGAAATCATACCTGTGACTCTTATTTATACTGGGTGTAATGAGCTTTTACCTTTTGTGGGCCTAATGACGGTCCAATCGTGGCTTAACCTCCATTAGGGGCTTTAATCAGTAGTTATCGTTTATAATCTATCCACTTGGTCGGAGGGGGTTGTCCTGGTGGTCAACAGGTACTATTTGATACGGCGGGTTGGCCAGGTTGGTGTGGCTGGACGGTCTCCCAGGGTACCCATGGTACAACTTTATTAACAACAATGATCCACATACAAATAATGATCTTTGTATATAAAATCTAATTTTAAAAATATCATATAAATTTCTATAGAAAAAAAAGAAAAAGAAAAACTTGTTAAGACACTTAGAACAAAGACGCACTAGACAATCTAACTAATCTCAATACTAGATAATATTTTACTATCTTTCATCATATAGTTTAATCGTCAAACTGAGCTTCGTCAACAAATCATCTGTTCTACATGATTTAGAATTGCTTTTCGTTTTTAACTTAACTCCCTCTGCCTAAAAAAATTATCTAAATTTTCAATTATTTATTAAAGACTATTATATATTAAAAATAATTCTCATAATTATAATCAGTATACAATTTAATAATCATCATATAAGATATTTTGTATATTAAATTGATTTTATAAATTAAGTGAGCCCTTCTTAAAGTAAAAATAAATTAACATGTATGACTTATAAAGTTAAAATAAATAACACATTCAATCAACTATATATATGTATCATGGATTGTCTTTGTATATACATACTATTTAATATGTATTTTTAAGTAATTAAAACTGTAACTTAAAATATTAATTCTAATAATATTGTATTATTCATGTATTGTGCAGGAAGAAAATCTCATATTCCAGAAATGAAAGTGGAATATGTGACACACAATCTAATCCAAGAAATGAAAACTCTTCGTGCAAATATACTTCCTCAACAACCCTTTTCATGCAAAATTTCTCACTTCCTAATAAAATCAGTGAGATGGATATTTTATTAGTGAAATAATATATTTGTATAATTGTACTAGATGTTGTATAATTAAAACTTTTTTAATTTAATGTTGATTTAAGAAATAAAACGTTATAATAATAGAGTATTTGTATACAAATAATATATAACTGAAAATCATAAAATGAATTTTATTTTTCAATTTGGTATATATCAAATAAAGTTTTTCTTCTTTTTCTAAGAATTTTTGAAGATTTTGTATGAAAGTAATAGAGAAATCAATTTTATGATACTTCAATCTGAAGTTGTCTTAACGTATACATCTATTCTAAATGAGTAATGTAAAGTCATAATTAATGATAATGATACTTTGACAGTATATATTTTTTTTACAACATTTTAACATCATTATGTGATTGGTTCATATTGATGTTTATAATAATAATTATTATTATTATTAATTGTAGAATAATTTTATACCAATCACATAATAATATTTAAATAATGTTAAAATGTTGTCTATGTATCATTATCCCATAATTAATGATGCACATGGAAAAACTGTCTTACATATGTGAGAAATGAAAGACTCCAATCAAAGAAGACGAGAAATGTGAAAAATTGTGTTAAAAACCAAAAGTGAAAAAATAGCTAATGAAGTCCATGAAATTAGAAATCTAAAAGGTATTTTCATTTACCTACTGTTTTTTATATTTGGAATGTTTTATCATAAACATTCTATGGTAGTCATGAAAATTAGAATAATAATTTTAGAAAATTGATTACTCTAATAAAGTAGTCATGAAAGATACAGATTATACGAAATCATGTCAGAAGCTAATTGAAAAAAAAGTTTGTAGAAAAATTTTAAGAAATAATGTAACGTCTAATTAGAAGAATGTTATGCTTTATGATAAAATATGTACTAGTATATGACTTTGAAAATAGAAATATGATTTCTACTTCCACCATGAGGAGGAAAACAATTAAAAGATCATGAAAAAAGTAATTTCATATGTACTCAATTATATAAGAATGTCTACTATGAAATCATTTGATACATCAAAGTTATAGTTGGACATAAAAATAAATTAAAAAAAAATTCAATTGTTATAATAACTACCAATAAGAAAGAGAATAACAAAGACATAATGTTTGCTATAAATTATAACTGCAGGTGGAGATTAAAGTTGTATATTGAAGAAGAATATACTCTAACTAACAAAAAAAACGACATAAAAAACTTGTAAAAAGATTAATGTATATTTCTAACACACTGGACTAAATTTAACTTATACTCTTTGTGTGGTTGATTAGTTAACATGAATGTTATTACCCAAATTTTAAATTACACAAAATTCTGTTTAGGAAAGGAATTTGGTCAAATATGACAATTTATATTGATTTTAAGTCTTTTTCATAATAGAAAATCAACACTTCATATTTATTGTAATAATAAAGTTATATTATGATGTATCTCATTGAGTAGAAAAATTATATTATGATAATAAAATTATACATGAAATGGTTCACAATCCTATTTAATATGGTCATACAAAACTTATAACTTTTTGGCAGAGAAAAAACTCAATAAAAACATTATGAAATCTAATTATAATTTATTAAAATGTAATTAAAATTTCTCGTACTTTTAAAATCTAAACTATAATTTATTAAATAAAAAATATTTATCACCTCTATTATTTTATCTTCACTATCGTGTGTACTTTGTGTTGATATGTGCATGTGAAAATTACTTGGAACACTCTTTAGAAATATTGAACATCTCTTATCTACATATCTCATGATTCGACCGAGTTTGCAAATGAAATGGATTATATCTGGGTTTTTTTTTCTTACATTCCCCTGATTGCTATTTAAACCACTTTCCTTTATTTTTAATCTCAAATATAACATTTTATCCAGCAGGCATTCTAAACCTTTTATATTTCCCTGATCAACATAAATACATACGAATTTTTTCTTATGTAATAAATATTCAAAAATACTAAAAAATATTTTTAAAGGGTCCAGCGCATGTGTGATCGCACGCATCATCCTTGTGCTGGATATCTTTTCTTCTTCTTTTATAAAAATATCAAAAATATATTTTAAGGGGTCTAGCACATGTGTGATCGCACGCATCGTCCTTGTGCTAGAAAACCCTTTCTTTTCTACAAATAAAAATTAAAAAAATATATTTTAAGGGGTCTAGCACATGTGTGATCGCACACATCGTCCTTGTGCTAGACATCTTTTCTTCTTCTTTTATAAAAATACCAAAAATATATTTTAAGGGGTCTAGCACATGTGTGATCGCACACATCGTCCTTGTGCTAGA
>NC_028361.1:6408818-6425776 GCF_000741045.1 Vigna radiata var. radiata | reverse complement strand
TAAAAATATATATATTTAAAGGGGTCTAGCACATGTGTGATCGCACGCATCCTAGAAAACCCTTTCGTTTCTACAAATAAAAATTAAAAATATATTTTAAGGGGTCTAGCACATGTGTGATCGCACGCATCATCCTTGTGTTAGAAGACCTTTGCTTTTTTTTACATAAAAATTGCAAAAATACCAAAACATTCTTTTTTTTTCTTTCGAACAACAAACTATTTTTTAAAGAGCTACGTAACCCTGGTTTCTTAGTCCAACTGAGAATACGTAGGAGCAAGGTCAATCCTTATCGGGCACAAAAAAACACAAAAAAAAATATTTTGTTTTCTTTAGGGTTTTATTTTTTAGGGGAAATTAAACATTTTGCAAACCGCATTAAATTCGCGCATTTGATTAAAGGTACTGCTTTCGGGCAGGCGTTGTAGGGTGCTAATACCTTCCCTACACGTAACCGACTCTCGAACTCAATATTTGGTTTTCGTGGACCGTGCCTTATCATTTTATGGGTTTTTCCGTAGTTTTCCAGTATGGTGACGACTTCAATCTCTTTTTTCAAAATTCATTTTTTTTTTTGGGTCGTCGTCACGTCGCAATTTTTCGATTGCGACACAACGCAATATGTTTATCAATTTCTTTATTATTCATTTGTTTTTCTATATTTCTTCTACCTCTTTATTAACTATACACTGCGCAAGCGACGCTGTGTTTTGCAATACTTTTTTATGTTTTGTCATTTTTCTTTTAGGACAATTGGATTTGAGAGAAGACGCAATTGACGGGGGAATCCATTAACATAATTGACCCCCTTCTGCATGAATAATAAATATACATGGATTATCATTTTCTAGAACAAGACCGCATGAATAGAGTCACCGCAGGATCACATTCTGCTACCAAAAGACAACAATAAATCAAACAATATATTTAACAGTATCTATAAATGCACAGTAAATTTTCGAAAATCTTTATTTGCATGTTTTTCAATTCTAAAATTTCACAGTTTCTTTGCTTTTCTTTTAAACTTTCCGCCCTCACAAATATACAAAGTCTATATATATGCGAAACAATCGTTGTTGCGCATTAGTGGAGGATTGGTGAATGTAGCTGAATACAGACCTTTTATATAAAAATAAAGGCCAACAAAAAGCTTAAACTTTTAGTCGTGAAAAAGAAAAACTACAAAAAATAAAAAAATAGCTTGTAAATATGAAGACTGATGCGTAGGAAGAAAAATGAACGGGACAAATAACCACGAATGAAATTTGAGTGAAGACAGACATGGCAAACGAAAAAGGAACGAGAAATTATGTCTCCTTGTTTGTTTGTAAATCGAATGGAACTATATATATATATATATATATATATATATATATATATATATATATATATATATATATATATATATATGTATATATATATATATATATATATATATATATATATATATATATATAGGAATGAACGTGTATGCATGGAAGCGCGTTTATTATAGTTAGGATTTTTCCTTTACCATTAAAAGATAGGATAGTGTCAGATACATTAGAACCCACAATAGAGTTTCATTTTTAATTTTGCTATCTGTAATACCATATTAGAAGTTTTATACAGCAATTACATGTGTTATAACATATTCCGTTTCCACCCAGTGACAATGCGTGAGAGTACCAAGTTTCACGGAATCAAATAGTGTCCTTAATATGCAGGGATAATGATATTTGAACAATATTTTTTTACATCATTTAAACATCATCTATGTATCATTATGTGATTGGTCTAAAATTACTCCACAATCAATAATAATAATAATAATAATAATTATAAACATCAACATGAACCAATTATAAAATAACATATAAATGATGTTTAAAAAAAATACATTCTTACTTTATTTACACCTGTTCCCAATGGTGTCTACAGACTAACTCTAAGAATACAAGGTATATACTAAAATTGGTATTTAGAAACAACCAAATTTAACAACATAGTAACAGTAGAAAAATAACTTACAGACAATAATAAAACATACAACAAGAAGTGGCTCGTTAACCTTCAACAATTATGCGGTGGGCGCTATTTGTGGTGTCAGCTCTATAGTTCCTGCGCTCAAACTGATTTCCCAATCTCTGTTTGATAAACGTAATCTTATTTGGAATATTATAAAGCCACAAATAACACTAATAACAGCTAACACGCCTGTGTATTTCATTACGTTTTTTCCTGAAGCCTCTTTTTCGTTCTCTGCCTTCCTCCAACTGCACAAAATTCAAAACCAATTTTTACACGCTTTCTACATTATAATTTTGTATCACCATAAGAATTTATTATTTCAAACTATGATGAATCTTTTAAGTATATTTACTGAAGGGACTTAACAAGAATAAAACTCAAATTAAAACAATAATAAAATCTTCAATCCAAAACTTACAACAAAATTTATCATCAAACTAATTTGTATGTATAAACTCACAATTCTCAACAAATTAATATAACTTATTTTATATAACAAACACTTATTTTGTTAATATCTTAGAAAACGTTCGTCACAATTCTATCACAGTAGTATTTTACATTTTCTAATTTTCAAATAAATACTTATTTAAATTTTAATTGAATTCATGTGTTCGAGATACCAAATTGCAGTGTATATATACTTACACGTCAACCAGGAAAAATCAAGACGACACCAAATATAAGAACCATTTTTTTTTTTCTCTTTCTGATTGGATTACTTAACTAAAAATACAGTATCTCCGATGACGTAAAATATATTTGGTCTCATAAACGGCTGTAAGAATTATTTGAATTCCAAGTATGAAAAAAAAGCTACCAATATTATCAAAAAGTTTATATTTGGTCATGAATTTGAGAAAAAAAGTTACCTTTTGCGAGTGGGACAGAAAGTGACTGTATAATGAAAAGATGAACAAGTGAAGAAGGCATCATCGTAAGAGTAGACGTGAGCATCAGAACATGCGGTTTTAAAAAACAGTGAACTGAGGCATGCTTCAGTTTCACACGTGCTTTTGCATGCCACTGTCTGTCCATCCCTAATCACCTTAAGCTCCATCGGACAAGCCGCGTTCAAGTCCGCCAAGCAATTCGACGCCAAACACTTTCCACCCATGGGACCCACTCTCACCGGAAGGTTGAAACCTTCCACAAGGCTGATGTCGTATAGGTTCATCTGGGATGTCCCATTAAAATCAAACTCTACCAGAGTAACTGGTGGGACGGGGTTCCCGCCGGCGCATTCTACCGTTGACGTTCCGCAGTCACCGGTGACACATGAGAACTTACCGGTGATGTCGATGGAGCAAAGGGTCCGACCCCACAATCGGCCGGACCAAGCGGGAGGCACAGGGAGAGTATTGGAGTCACCTGGTAGGAGGGTGAAGCCGGTGGTGGGGAGCGGCGAGCTTCCGTTGCCGGATAAAACTGCTGGCCACACTGTGTAGGTGCACTTGTTGGTAATGGTCAAAGTCCTTGAATATAATCCTGTACCTGATGGGAATAGGAAGATAAAAACAGATAACAATATGGAAAAGGTTTTAATTGAAGAAACCATAGTTGATGAACGGCAAATGAACGAAGGATTGCGAGATGTAGTGTAACAGATCGGAAGGTAATATATGAACTCGAGTATTGGTTTGGTTCATTTGAAAACGTGACTGTATATAAGACTAAAGCTAGAGTGCGTTATGTTATTCATATACCCGAATGGAAAGAGAAGAAAAGGGAGAAAAGGAAAAACGAAAAAGAAAAGAAAAGCATAACGGGTTGAAAAACGAAAAGTGGTGGCACACCTTGGTGTGGAAATAGGAAGGAAGCGTAAGGAGAATTTACAAGTGTTGAAGATGATTGACGGTAGTAGGTAGGATTATGATAAACTAAACGACGGTAGTAGACCTTTTATCTTTTTCTCTTTTGTTTTTTTTCGTAACTGTAATATGTTGCTAGGTCCTAGAACCTTTGCTGAGGTATTTCTTTTTGTTATTCTTTATATATTTCATTTTGCTCATTTTCATTACGTATTCAGCAAGAGGAAAATTTCTATTCATCATCCTTTGTTTCTATCTTTTCATACCTTGCCATGTTTTCTTTTAAGTTTGTAATATATATGTTTGGTCAAGCTCTCATTCTACTGTTTTTTCAACAATCGTTAGGCTTAAGGCAAAGTAATCAATCTTTTTGACGTCTCAAGCTTTACTCATATTTTTCTCCTAGCTTTTTGTTGTCAATGTTAAAAGAAAATAAAATTAAATATTCATTTTTTTCTATTGTGTTTATTTAATTTAGTTTTAATATATATATATATATATATATATATATATATATATATATATATATATATATATAATTTAGTTCTAAATTTTGTTAATTTTATTTAATTTGATATTTTTTTCTAATGGATTTAAATAATTAATGAATAATAAGTGTTAGATTTTTTAGTTTTTTTTTTTATTTTCTTAAATTTTTTAATTTATTAACTTTTTTATTCTCTTTTATTTTTTTTAATTTTAAAAAAGTTTTACATGTCAAGTTAATATTACTATCAAGACCAATGACACATGTTAGGATAAATATCTTATATTTCATTTGATTTTTATATTTTTATTTTTGTTCAATTTGATTTTAATTTTTTAAAAATTAAATCATTTTATTTTTTTCTAAATTAAAACTAAATTTAATTTTTATACAACTAGTAATATTTTTATTAAAATTCATATTTTTATTAAATGTTTTTAATATAAGATTACAATGGATTTTAAATTTAGAATAAAAATTTTAGAAATAGAAATTTAGATTTAGAATGAAAATTTAGAAGTAGAATATAACACCTTACTTTAAAAGTTTAAGAGGATAAAAAAAAATAAAAAATCGGAATCAAGAACTCAAAGACCTAAAAGAAAAAAAGATAGTTCTTTCACATTTGAGGATATTTTAGACTCTATGAAGAAAAAATATTTCAACATTTTAAATTACTAGTTTTAGTCAGCCAGACAAATAACATTTACGTTAAATATATCTAAAAATTCTTATCAGTGTCATATTATATCACAACGCAATATGTTTTTCAATTTCTTTATTATTCATTTGTTTTTCTATATTTCTTTTACCTCTATTAATTATACACAGCGCGAGTGATGCTGTGTTTTGCAATACTTTTTCATGTTTTGTAAATTTTCTTTTAGGACAAATAGATATGAAAAAAGACGCAGATAGGTTGACGGGGGAATCCATTAACATAGTTGCCCCCTTCTGCATGAATTATACATATACATCCATTATCATTTTCAAGAACAACACCGCATGAATAGAGTCACCACAGGATCACATTGAGTGAAGACAGACATGGCAAACGAAAAAGGAACGAGAAATTATGTCTCCTTGTTTGTTTGTAAATCGAATGGAACTATATATATATATATATATATATATATATATATATATATAGGAATGAACGTGTATGCATGGAAGCGCGTTTATTATAGTTAGGATTTTTCCTTTACCATTAAAAGGTAGGGTAGTCTCAGATACATTACAACCGACAATAGTGTTTAATTTTTAATTGGACAATGATATTTTGACAACACTTTTTGACAACATTTTTGACAGGTCTATTTGAATTTATGTTTAAAAATATTTAAAAGGGACCAATCACAAACTGCCACGTATACGTTGTCAAAAAATTATTAAAAAAGTGTCGTTAAAAGAAGTTTTTCTTTTTTAATTTTGCTATCTGTAATACCATATTACAAGTTTTATACAGCAATTACATGTCTTATAATATATTCCGTTTCCGCCCAGTGACAATGCTTGGGTACCAAGTTTCACGGAATCAAATAGTGTCCTTAATATATAATGGATAGTAATCTTTTGAAAAATAAGTTTATGTAGTCAATAAAACGGAGGTAATCTTACATCATCACATTCTTACTTTATTGTCTCAACAAAAAACAAAAAACAAAGAACCAACACCACATGGTTTATACAGACAGACTCTAAGAATACGAGGTATGTATTAAAATTGGTATTCAGCAACTACCAAATTTAACAACATAAACTAATACAAGAAAAATAACTTACACACAATAATAAAACATATACAACAAGAAGTCGCTCGTTAACCTTCAACAATTATGCGTTGGACTCTATTTGTGGTGTCAGCTCTATAGTTCCTGCGCTCAAGCTGATTTCCCAGTCTCTGTTTGATAAACGTAATCTTATTCTGAATATTATAAAGCTACAAATAACGCTAATAACAGCTAACACGCCTGTGTATTTTACTACGTTTTTCCCTGAAGTCTCTTTTTTCTTCTCTGCCTTCCTCCATCTGCACAAAATTCAAAACCAATGACTAAATATACAAACTCTTATTTTATTTTAAATTGCATTATAATTTTGTATCAACCTGAGAATTTATTCTTTTAAATTATGATGAATCTTACTGGAGGGATTTAACAAGAATAAAACTTAAATTCAATCCATATAAAACAATGATAAAATCTTCATTCCAAAACATGCAATAAATTTATCACCAAACAAAACTTTCTTATCTGGCAATTCCCAACAAATTAATATAATTTATTTTGTATAATAAACGCTTATTATCTTGAAAAGCATTCGTCACTTCCACAAACAATTCTATCGCAATAGTATTTTACATTTTTCTAATTTTTAAACAAGTATTTATATAAAGATTAATTGAATCCGTGTGTTCCAGATTCCAAATCGCAATATATATACTTACACGTCAACCAGGAAAAATCAAGACGAGACAGAACATAAGAACCATTTTTTTTTTTTTCTGTTTCTGGTTGTGATTTCGACGAAAGTATATTTGGTCTCATAAACGACTGTAAGAATTATTTTAATTATGGTAAAAAAAAAACTACAAATATTATGAAAAAGAGTATATATTTCGTCATGAAATTGAGAAAAAACGGTACCTTCTGGAATTGGGACAGAAAGTGACTGTATAATGAGGAGATGAACAATTGAAGAAGGCATGATCGTGAGCGTCAGAACATGCGGTCTTAAAAAAAAGTGAACGGAAGCATCCTTCAGTTTCGCACGTGTTTTTGCAAGCAAATGCCTCTCCATCCCTCATTACCTTAAGCTCCATGGGACAAGCCGCGTTCAAGTCCGCCAAGCAACCCTTCGCCAAACACTTTCCACCGGTGGGAGCCATTCTCACCGGAAGGTTGAAACCTTCCACAAGGCTGATGTCGTATAAGTTCATCTGGGACGTCACGTTCAAATCAAATTCTACCAGAGTAACTGGTAGGGCAGGGTTAGCACTGGCGCATTCTACCGTTGACATCCCGCAGTCACCGGTGACACATGAGAACTTGCCAGTGATGTCAACGGTGCAAAGGGTCTGACCCCACAATCGGCCGGACCAAGTGGGAGGCACAGGGAGAGTGTTGGAGTCACCTGGTAGGAGGACGAAGCCAGTGGTGGAGAGGGGCGAGCTTCCGGCGGCGGTTAAAACGGCTGGCCACACTGTGTAGGTGCACTTGTGGGTGATGGTCAAAGTCCTTGAAAATAATCCTGTAGCACAACTAACCATTTTTAGAACAAAAGAAACTATGATTATACAAAAGATATAGGTATATGTATCACTATGCACCAGATGGGAATATGAAGAGAAAAACAGTCAACAATATGAAAAAGATTTTAGTTGATGAAACCATAGTTGATGAACGGCAAACTAAAATGTACCAATGATAGAGAGATGTAGTGTTGCAGATTGGAAGGTATATATGTAGTGTTAGTGTGTATGGATCATAAGTCTTCATGGTCGTCGCTTGAAAAGTATTAGTTAATATATATATATATATATATATATATATATATATATATATATATATAACACGATGTGTATGTGGTGCATCGAACAAATTCTTATTCTAGACACATTTAAGATTTATTCTTTCAGGATGATGATATTTATTTTGATAAATTTTTTTAATATTTTTTAACAATAGAAAATGTATCATAATTTTATTGATTTATTTAAATTTATATAAAAAAATATTTAAAATGAATCAATCACAATATATTGATAAAAAATTATTAAAAAAGTGTTTGTTAAAAAAAAATTCCATTTATTTATAGATACAAATTAATAATACCTTATCACAATTGTCACCAATTTATTGGATAATAACATTTGAAAAACAATTTTTATTATGATTGATAACTTTTCTTATAGATACTTTTTCTAACACAAACCTTCAATACTCTTTAACACCAATAATAAAATAACGTTTTTGCTTTAAAATATAAAAGGATTTAAGATGAATTTATTAAAAAATATTAGTTTTTTTTATTAAGGTTTGGGAAATGTAGGAAAATGAAGAATTATACTAGTAAAGAAAAATATACTCTCTTACTCTACCTAAAATTCTTCTTTGATTGGTTTAAAGAAAAAGTTTCTTTAACAACTCTTCTTTTATAACTTTTTAACAATATATACATGGTAGTTTGTAATTGTTCCGTTTTAAATATTTTTTAAAAATAAATTAATTGAAACAGACCAATAAAATAGTGGTATGTGTTAAAAAGTTGTTAAAATATCAAGATCCTTGGTTTAATACTGTTATGGGAAATGATGTCAAAAAATGGTGTTAAAATATCATTTTTCTACTGTTATTCTATAGATTAGGATACTGATATTTTAGCAACATTTTTTAATAATTTTTTTACAACAAGATACGTGTCATATTTTATTAGTGTGTTTTAATTTATTTTAAAAAAAATTAAAACAGAATAATTACAATCTATCACTATTCTCAAAAAATTATAAAAAAAAGTTGTTAAAGGAATTTTTTCTATAAATTATTATCCGTTTGGTCAAACTTGTTTCTAAATTATTTAAACATTTTTTTAGAGAGAGAAATAGATGGTAAATACCGAAAATGCACTGCAGCAACCATGGGTCTAGCTAGAAAAAAAAAAAAAAAAGATAGGACCCTCATGCTATATTTTATCTGAATAGGGTGTGTTGATGTCCCATTAAATTTTTAGATTGTCTATTCCTTGAATTCCTCCTTTCTCCATAATGTTATAAAGCAAGAAAAATATTATATTTTGACACCTCAATTATCCCACTTTCACCTTCATTAATTATTAAGAAGTTTTTCTCGTAGGACCTCATAAAGTTAGAAAAAGCAAGTCAAAACACAGTAAATTAAATAGCTCTTGTCTTAAGTGCTCCTGGCTTATAGAATAAAAATAAACTAAATATGACTTCTACTTTTGTAAGTGCAAAAAGGCAGCAGCAACATGAGACAATATCTAAGTGCACAATTTGAAAGATTAGAAAAAAGCAAATGTTGAAACATTATGAGAAAATTGTTCTCCCAGGACACCTGGTTTGTAAGTAGATAATGTTGAAACATTATGAGAAATGAAAGACTCCAACAGAAGAAGACGAGAAATGTGAAAAATATTGTGTGTTAAAAACCAAATGTGAAAAAACTAGCTAATGAAGTCCATGAAATTAGAAATCTAAAAGGTATTTTCATTTACCTACTGTTTTTTATATTTGGAATGTTTTATCATAAACATTCTATGGTAGTCATGAAAATTAGAATAATAATTTTAGAAAATTGATTACTCTAATAAAGTAGTCATGAAAGATACAGATTATACGAAATCATGTCAGAAGCTAATTGAAAAAAAAGTTTGTAGAAAAATTTTAAGAAATAATGTAACGTCTAATTAGAAGAATGTTATGCTTTATGATAAAATATGTACTAGTATATGACTTTGAAAATAGAAATATGATTTCTACTTCCACCATGAGGAGGAAAACAATTAAAAGATCATGAAAAAAGTAATTTCATATGTACTCAATTATATAAGAATGTCTACTATGAAATCATTTGATACATCAAAGTTATAGTTGGACATAAAAATAAATTAAAAAAAAATTCAATTGTTATAATAACTACCAATAAGAAAGAGAATAACAAAGACATAATGTTTGCTATAAATTATAACTGCAGGTGGAGATTAAAGTTGTATATTGAAGAAGAATATACTCTAACTAACAAAAAAAACGACATAAAAAACTTGTAAAAAGATTAATGTATATTTCTAACACACTGGACTAAATTTAACTTATACTCTTTGTGTGGTTGATTAGTTAACATGAATGTTATTACCCAAATTTTAAATTACACAAAATTCTGTTTAGGAAAGGAATTTGGTCAAATATGACAATTTATATTGATTTTAAGTCTTTTTCATAATAGAAAATCAACACTTCATATTTATTGTAATAATAAAGTTATATTATGATGTATCTCATTGAATAGAAATTATATTATGATAATAAAATTATACATGAAATGGTTCACAATCCTATTTAATATGGTCATACAAAACTTATAACTTTTTGGCAGAGAAAAAACTCAATAAAAATATTATGAAATCTAATTATAATTTATTAAAATGTAATTATAATTTCTCGTACTTTTAAAATCTAACTATAATTTATTAAATAAAAAAATATTTATTACCTCTATTATTTTATCTTCACTATCGTGTGTACTTTGTGTGTGTTGATATGCATGTGAAAATTACTTGGAACGCTCTTTAGAAATATTGAACATCTCTTGGGCCTTATCTACAAATCTCATGATTCGATCGAGTTTGCAAATGAAATGGACTATATCTGGGCTCATTTTTTTTTTCTTACATTCCCCTGATTGCTATTTAAACCACTTTCCTTTATTTTTATTCTCAAACATACCATTTTATTCAACAGCAAAGGCATAATAAACTCTAAACTTTTTATGTTTCCCTTATCAAGAGTAAATACATATGAATTTTTTTATATGTAATTATGTATAGATTTTTTCGTATATAATTATATACGGACTTATTTTTTTCTACGGAATATTACTTACAATTATTTTATACTGTAATTCGTATGTAACACTATTTTACATATGAATTTTTGAATCTACATATAGATTTTGATAGCAGGTAACGATGATTTTTTTTTATGACATTATAGGATTTTTATTCTAAAAAAAAAGTAAAAAGAAATATTTTTTTATTGTTTTTTTGTGTTACTTTTTCCTTATGTTTCGAACGTCTTCGGTGAGCTCTCAGTAATCACAAAAGGTAATATTTTTTCCTTCTAACACAAATGTCCATTGATTTAGTGCTTTATCTATGTTTTTTTTTTTTATTATTTTGACCGATTTGTTTTGTGCATAGACAATATTTAGAACACCATTCGAGAATGTTCCCTTTACTATTCTTTTGCACTTCCTCTTCAATGTATTTTAAACATTTCTGGCAAAACTTTCGACGAGCAAAAAAGGTAATGTTTATTTCACTTAACACAAATGTCTAGTTATTTAAATTTATGTATGATTTTCTTTAAATTTAACCTATTGGTTTCATATTGATACTATTTCGAGCATCATTTGAGTTCTCTTTCCTCTTTCAATGACAACTCTCTACTCCTACTTTGAATACATCATTAGGATTAGTTTCGTTTTTAGTTTTTGTTATATATTGTGCTTTGTTTGTAAATTAATTGTTGCATAATAAATATTTAACCTTTCAAACAATTAATACGTATTAAGTAGAATTGTTTCCCTCTTTCACTCAAATTTATATTTATAAATTTTCAAATGGAATTTGAATTAAAAACTACCTAATTACAATCCAATTAATTAAAATTACACAAATCTATGTTAGGCTTAGTTATTTTGTAGATTAGCCATTCCACCTTTTAGACCTAATTCTTTTGTAGATTAATCATTCCCCCTTTTACTCTTGGTATAACCATAGCGTCATACTATATACGATGTTCTTGTAATCTTTCTTTAATTATTCAAAGACAGGTACTATCAGATACGTTACAACCGCCATAGTGTTTAATTTTAATTTTGCTATCCCTGTACCATAATATTATAAGTTTTATACAACAATTACATGTGTTATAACATATTCCGTTTCCCCTCCGATAACAATGCGTGAATAGTAATCTTTTGAAAAATAACTTTATGTAGTCAATAAAACCACGATAATATTACATCACAATATGGTATGAATAAAAAAACAAAAAACCAACGTCACCTCCCAATGGTGTGTACAGACAGACTCTAAGAATACGAGGTATGTATTAAAATTGGTATTCAGCAACTACCAAACTTAACAGCATAAACTAATACAGGAAAAATAACTTACACACAATAATAAAACATATACAACAAGAAGTCGCTCGTTAATTAACCTTCAACAATTATGCGTTGGGCTCTATTTGTGGTGTCAGCTCTATGGTTCCTGCGCTCAAGCTGATTTCCCAATCTCTGTTTGATAAACGTAATCTTATTCGGAATATTATCAAACTACAAATAACGCTAATAACGCTAATAACAGCTAACACGTCTTTTATTACGGTTTTCCCTGAAAGCTCTTTTTTGTTCTCTTCCTTCCTCCAACTGCACAAAATTCAAAATCAATGTCTAAAGATACAAACGCTTTTATTTTTAATTTAAATAACATTATAATTTTGTATCACCCTAAGAATTTATTATTTTAAATTATGATGAATCTTTCAAGTATATTTACAGTAGGGATTTAACAAGAATAAAACTTAAATTCAATCCATATAAATCAATGATAAAATCTTCATTCCAAAACTTACAATAAATTTATCATCAAACTAAACTTTCTTATTTGTATGTATAAACTCACAATTCCCAACAAATTAATATAATTTACTTTGTATAACAATCTTATTTTGTTAATATCCTGAAAAGCATTCGTCACTTCCACACACAATAGTATTTTACATTTTCTCTAATTTTTAAATAAGTATTTGTTTAAAGATTAATTGAATCCGTGTGTTTCCGATATCAGATCGCAATGTATATATACTTACACGTCAACAAGTGAAATCAAGACCAAACTGAACATAAGATCGATTTTTTTTAAATAGTTTCACACACCTAAATTTTCTATATTTATTTAATATTATCTTTATTTACTTTTTATTCTTTTATTTTTTAAAAAAATACAAAACTTTACAATTTTTATGTTATATAATCATAATTATTTTTTTTCCTACTTCTGCCTGTGATTACGTAACTAAAACTACAGTATCTCCGTTGTTTTCGACGTAAAGTGTATTTGGTCTCACAAAGGCATGTAAGAATTATGATAAAAAAAACAACAAAAAATATTATAAAAAGAGTTTATCATTGGTGATGAAATTGAGAAAAAAAAAAGTTACCTTTTGGAGGTGGGACAGAAAGTGACTGTATAATGAGGAGATGAACAAGTGAAGAAGACATGATCTTGAGCGTCAGAACATGCGGTCTTAAAAAACAGTGAACTGAGGCATGCTTCAGTTTCGCACGTATTTTTGCAAGCCACTGCCTCTTCATCCCTAATCACCTTAAGCTCCGTGGGACAAGCCGCGTTCAAGTCCGCCAAGCAACCCGTCGCCAAACACTTTCCATCTGTGGGAGCCACTCTCACCGGAAGGTTGAAACCTTCCACAAGGCTGACGTCGTATAAGTTCATCTGGGACGTGCTGTTAAAATCAAACTCTGCCAGAGTAACTGGTGGGGTGGGGTTCGCGCCTGCGCATTCAACCGTTGACTTCCCGCAGTCACCGGTGACACATGAGAACTTGCCCGTGATGTCGATGGAACAAAGGGTCCGACCCCACAATCGACCGGACCAAGCGGGAGGCAAAAGGAGAGTGTTGGAGTCACCTGGTAGGAGGGCAAAGCCGGTGGTGGGGAGCGGCGAGCTTCCGTTGCCGGATAAAACTGCTGGCCACACTGTGTAGGTGCACTTGTTGGTGATAGTGAAAGTCCTTGAATATAATCCTGTACCAAAATTAACCACTTTTAGAACAAAAGAAACTATGATTATATATAAGATATGGAAAAACTTCTTTTAACCATTTTTTTAAACATAAATTCAAATAGACCAATAAAATGATGACACGTGTCTCGTTATAAAAAAAATTGTCAAAAAAGTGTTGTCAAAATATGATTATCCATAAGATATAGGTTTGTATATGAATATGCACCTGATGGCAATAGGAAAAATAAAACAGTGAACAATATGGAAGAGGTTTTAGTTGAAGAAACCATAGTTGATGAACGGCAAACTAAAATGTACTAAGGATTGTGAGATGTAGTGTAACACATTGGAAGGTATATATACTCGAGGGTTGGTTAGATTCTCTTGAAAAATATTAGTTAATATATATATATATATATATATATATATATATATATATATATATATATATATATATATATATATATACCCGTATGTGTGTATGAATCCTAAGTCTTGACGGCCTAAACAAATTCTTATTCCACACATTTAAGGTTTATAAATTGTTATAGATATTTTTTTCTAGATAATAATTAATAATACCTTATCACAACTGTCATGAATTTATTGGGTTATAAATTGTTATAGATATTTTTTTTAATCATACACAAACATTCAATACTCTTTCAACACCAATAATAAAATAATGTTTTTATTTTAAAATATAAAATAATTTAAGATTAATTAATTAAAAAGTATAATTATTATTTTATTAAGTTGTGAAAATTAGGAAAATGAAGAATTATACGTGTAAAAAATAATTCTTCTCTCTTGCTCTACCTAAAATCCTTCCGCTTTTGGTTAATACTGTTATTCAATAGATTATTACCAGTTTGGTCAAACTTGTTTTTAAATTATTTAAACCGTGTTTTGGTTTGGAGAAACCAAACATTCCAATAATAATTAATACTGAAGTTTTCATTACAAATCATTGCAGCCATTTCAATCGAAGAGCATAAGCGGCAAAGGTAGGACCTTCAATGGCGTCACCTTGCGCAAAATCCTTTGATTGGGGATTCCTTTATTTCTTCTTTTCACCATGATGTCACAAAGGAAAAAGAATTATTATACCTAGACACCTCGAACTTTTCCCTTGCATGCCATTTTACACCTTCATAAATTATTAGAAAATGATATTTTAACATCATTTTTTGACACTATTTTGACACTGCGCACGTGTCAAAATGTGATTGGATGATTTTAAATTAAAAAAGTTGAGACAGGGTATGTTTGGAAAAAAAAAACTAAAGTTTGTTTTTTTAATTTGAAATCGTCCAACCACATTTTGACACGTGTACAGTGTCAAAATAGTGTCAAAAAATGGTGTTAAAATTTTATTTTCCTAAATTATTACAAAGCGTTTCTCATAGGAATGATATTTTAACACTATTTTTTTGACATCATTTTGACACTGCATACGTGTTAAAATGTGGTTGGACGATTTCAAATTAAAAGAAAAACTTTGGTTTTTTTCTTCAAAATATATCCAACCACATTTTAAAACATGTATCGTGTCAAAATAGTGTCAAAAAATGGTGTCAAAATATCATTTTTCTTTCTCATATACTCAACTTACGCCTTCATAAAGTTAGAAAAGAAAGTTAAAACACATTAAAATTAAAGTATTTTTCGTGTAAAGTATTTATGGTTTATAGCATAAAAATAAACTAAATATGACTTCTATTTTTCTAACTATTTAGTTAAATTTAGGTTTAAACCTCTTTTTGGTCCCTAAGTTATAAGCGGATGTTCAGTTTAGTCCTCGTTTTTAAAAATGTAAATCTTTGGTCCCTAAGGTCCTGTTCGTTTGCATGGATGGTCCTGTTCACAGAGATATGCAAAGATGGATTTGCCATTTACATCGTGTTCTCTTCCGCTGATTTGCGATGATTTGCGACGAAAGTAATCAGCGGATTTACGAAATATTACTGTTGAAGCCATCCCGCAAATATGAGAGGATTTGTGCAGATTGTGAGTGCAAGGACATATCTATCCCTGTACGAAAAATGGACTTCCAACAGCAACATAAAAATGGACTTGCAGGTTGAAGGGCTGCGATTTCCAACATGAACAACACAGTTCGACGAGGAAGAATGGTGTTCATGATGATGATGGAGTCCATGCAGCCAACCAAACGTGCAAGGAGTGATTAAAGAAGTGAAGAAGATTTGGTTGGAAAGGGCGAGGGCGTCTGGTTGAAGAGTTTCAAACCAGGTGTATCCGGATACAAAGATGGCGTATCCGGATCCAGGTGCTTGAACAACTTGCATTAAGCACGTATCCTGATCCACTTTGGACGTATCCGGTTCCATCTTCTTCACCAACGTTCGGCTATCTGGTTCGAGGTGCTGGAAGGACTCCGACTGCCACCGTAGTTTCTGGTTCGGTGGTGGAAGGACTTCCAGGGATGGTGTGTGAGGGTTGATTGGGTGCTGTCGGCGTCGTTTCCGGTTCGGTGGTACGTGACTGGTGTTGACTGGTGTGGGCGCTGATGATGATGGAGGTTGGTCTGTGAGTGGTGTTCGGAGTGGTGTGTGACTGGTGTTGGCGATGGTGGCGGTGGCCTGCTGAAGTGATGATGATGGTTGCGCAATGGTGGATGGTGGTCTGCGAGGAAGAAGACTCGCGACGGCAATTTGGACTGGTGCTTGCTCATGGAAGATTGGGTGGTGGCGTGAAGCTTCGTGATGGTCGGCGAGCACGCCGGCGACGCTGGCTGGCAGCGGCTTGAAGGTTGACGGTGGTGGCTTTAGGGTGGCTGACGGCTATGGGTGTTGAACGGCGGCATGGTGGTGAGAAACATGGTCGCAGATGATGGAGGCGCTGTGCGACGGCTCGCTGGTGGTGCGCGATGTGGCTGCCATGGAGGAGGCGGCGGCTAGGGTTTGGCAAGAGAATTAGGGTTTTTGTTGGACTTTAGTATTGGCCTAGTTTAGAACTGAGGGGTGCATGTAGGGAAATCTGGGGTGCAAGAGTAAAAATTGTCTATTTGGACATTATTTTTCAAACAAATACTATATTTAAAAATAAAATTAATTTACAACATTATAAATTTTTAATATTTT
>NC_028361.1:6399014-6408653 GCF_000741045.1 Vigna radiata var. radiata | reverse complement strand
ACTAATTTTTTAAATTTGTCACATCAATCAAATCCTACACTAATTCTCACAAACTTTACTCTCAAATCCACTCTCAATTACCCACAAATCCACTCAAAAAAACAACAATAAAATTACCCTCAAATCCACTCAAATCCATTCAAATCATCTCCCCCAAATCATCTCCCACAAATCCTCCCAAAAGAACACAGCCTAAGTTATAAAAAATGTATCAAATGAGTCTTTTTTTGACTTGAAATACTGTTTTTGGTTGTTTCTTAACAACTGCTACATCTTTAGATTGCTCTGATTTATTTCTTAATAATTACAGCACTTTAGATTGTTCTTTATACTTTAACCATGAATATAAAAAAAGGACTCATTTGATACATTTTTTATAACTTAGGAACCAAAGGTTTACATTTTTAAAAGCGGAGACTAAACTGAACATCCACTCATAACTTAGGGACCAAAAAGAGGTTTAAACCTTAAATTTATTTTAAAAACATTAATCCCACTCAACATGTTACCTTCTCGTGCTTCAAGGCAGCAGCCACATCATCAAAAGATAGCAAGATATTGGACGTGACGACATCACCTCTGTCCCGTCAAAGCCAATACTAAGAGCAAAATTTAAAAAAATTAGAAAAAGGCAAATGTCAAAACTCACATTCAGCCCGCCATCTTTTTTTCATCAGCATTGTTCTAACGGCTAATGATATATAGACAACATTTTTTGACAATATTTGAACATCATCATACGTGTCATTCTGTCATTGTCCTAAGAGCTTCCTGGTTGACAAGAGGGATTTACCTCTCGGTCTTTAACATCAAATTTCTAGTTGACGAGAGGGATTTACCTCTCGGTCTTTATCTTTAGCCTTCTAGTTGACGAGAGGGATTTACTTTTCAGTCTTTATCATCAACCTTCTGGTGGACGGGAGAGATTTATCTCTCGATCTTCGACATCAGCTTTTTGGCTGATGAGAGGGATTTACCTATCGGTCTTTTACATCAGCATCTTCTGGTGGACGAGAGAGATTTACCTCTCGGTCTTCGACATCAGCTTTCTGGCTGACGAAAGGGATTTACCTCTCGGTCTTTGACATCATAGCCTTCTGGTGGACGAGAGGGATTTACCTTTCGGTATTTGACATCAGAGCCTTCTAACGGACGAAAGAGATTTACCTTTGGGTCTTCGACATCAGCTTTCTGGCTGACGAGGGGATTTACCTCTCGGTCTTTCACATTAGCATCTTTTGGTGGACGAGATGGATTTACCTCTCAGTCTTCGACATCAACTTTCTGGCTAATGAGAGGGATTTACCTCTCGACCGAGAGGGATTTACCTCTTGGTCTTTGACATCAGCGTCATTTGGTGGACGAGAGGGATTTACCTCTCGGTCTTCGACATCAGTTTTCTGACTGACAGGAGGGATTTACCTTTCGACCGAGAGGGATTTACCTCTCGGTCTTTGACATCAGAACCTTCTGGTGGACAAGAGGGATTTACCTCTTGGATTTCAACATCAACTTTCTGGTTGACAAGAGGGGTTTACCTCTGGAACTTTCACATCAGAGTTCCTTGGGAACTTCTTGGTTGACTATGAATTCCTTAGTGAAATTTGCAACCAATAACTAAGCATGAATTACTCGACTTATGTATTCCATAATTAAAGGAATAGAAGACAACAAAAGTCTAAGTCAAAGGAAATTGAATTTAAACATGACATTAGTGTTCAACTAGAGTAGAATTTTGGATGCCCCTCCTCAGTTGATAATTCTATAAACCGATCGCTCACGATGAAGACTACGAATACGACTAGGACTGCGACTATGACCCCGCCTTCATTCGTCCTTCCGATACGACATCGTTCGGGACTTCTTCGAAAATATCCTTCCTTGGGGGGGGGGGGGTTCTTCTTGCTTCTTTTATGTACCTATGGAGGTTTCCTGCTCGGATGAGACTTTCTATTTCATTTTTCAGCGTAATGTATTCTTCTGTAGTATGTCCATAGTTCTGACAGAAATGGCAGCTCTTCCTTTCGTCTGCGTTTTTTGGAGATGGTTTCTTTTGGAGTATGAGAAGTTCAACATTAAGGACTTCTTTGAGAACTTTTGCCTTAGGTGCATTGAGGGTTGTATAATGGTTAAACTTAAGTGTTCGGGGTAACGCGCCACTCTGATTATTATTGGTTTGAGGCGGACCGCTCGGTTAGAACTCGTTCCGCCCTTAGCGTCGCAATCTTCTCTGCCAGCTTTCGTTGCATCTCTTGTTGTGTTTGCGCCTGCGCCTACGCTTGCATCTATGCCTGCATGCCCCTGATCAGTTCCCGAGTGTTCTGTTGCTCCTCCATGTTCCTCGTGGTCACCATTGGGCTTCTTCTACTTCTCTTGGCCCCACGGTGGGTGCCAAAATGTTTCGGTAGGGATTTGCAGGACCGAGAGACTAACCTTTCTTACGTGTCTTCCTTGCTTCCGAACACCTAGATCGCTTGAGTCGCTTGCCTTCCTTTAGTCAGGACTGCTCGGTTGCCTTTAGCTTCACCACTCGATTATCTTCAGCATGACCGCTCGATTATCTTCAGCCTGGACAATGGTGGGAGGTAGGTGCTCACAAGTGAATTGAGGAACTTTTGTTCACAAGTGAATATTTAGTGAATGATTATCACTATTGAGTATTTGGGAGTATGAGTTGAACGTACCTGGTTGCTGACTTTGACCTTATATTTATATGTTATCTCATGGATCCTATACTGATACAGACCCAATAAAATAGAAATAGACTTACCTCTAGATTCAGTTAGTTGATCATAAACAACTTATCAATATCTTTAATTAAATATCTTTGATTATTTTATCCTCTGCTGGACTACTGGCCTCATAACAACTTAAATGTTGGCCCAATTATAACCCAACGTCAATAAAAGTGATTTGACATAGTTGACCAGCTCTGCTACAGTGAATAAACCGAACAGTCTTACACGTTTATCGCTAGGTCTGTATTACATACCATACAATTAATAATATTGAAAATAATAATAATAATAATAATAATAACAATAATAATAATAATTATTATTATTATTATAATTTTAGAGAATATATTATTTTAACAAAATAGTCATGAAGGATCTACATGATGTGAAGTTAGAAGTCAATTGAAAAAAATTTCGGAAAAGATTTAAGAAAGTCACTTCTTTATGTTTTGGTCGGAAAAGTTACGAGCTACTAAATAACTTTGAAAATAAAAATATGATTTATAATACCACGACTATGATGACATGCAAAACAATTAAAAGATTTCAAAAAGAGTAATTTCTGAATGTGTTATGAAATCATAGGATACTTCAAGTCACAGTTGGACGTAAAAAATATTCAAAAAAGAGAAATTCAATTATTACATTAATTACCAATAAGAAAAAAAATGACAAAAGACATAATATTTCTACAATTTTATGTGGTGATTGAAGTTGCTTATAGAAGAAAATCAAACACCGAATAACAAGATCTTGTAAAATGAATAATGTATCTCTAAAACACTTAGATTTGGTTTATATTTTTATTCTGGTAATAAATTTATGCACAATTCAAAAATATGTTGTCACATAAGTTTTAAGTGACATAATTTTGGAATAAACTTAAATTTTAGAGATTTTTATTATTTTATTAGTTTTGAGTCTAATAATATTTGATTTGATTTGATAGAAATATAATAGGAATAGATAGTTATGATTTTCTATTTATGTAAGTAAAATATTTTTTTATAATAGAATAAGCAGATTTTATTTTTAAGTAAGTTGATATTTTATTGTCAGTTTTTATTATTTGTACTTGATCTAATGCTCGATTTACACCTATTTAAAAGTTGTCAAGATTTATTGAAAATCATCCTCAAAGAATTGAAGAGTAAAATGTGGATCACGTTATGAATGTGTATAATGAAATTTTTCTAACAATAATAAAGTGTCTTTAGAAAAGTAATATGATCAAATCATTTATATTGATAATAAGTTTTTTTGGTGACAGAAAATAAATACCTAAA
The DNA here is from genome assembly GCF_000741045.1 of Vigna radiata var. radiata. NCBI lineage: Eukaryota > Viridiplantae > Streptophyta > Magnoliopsida > Fabales > Fabaceae > Vigna > Vigna radiata. Next base: position 6,404,629 of record NC_028361.1, on the reverse strand, counting down.
TACAATCATATTTATTGTGATAATAAAACTGTATTATAATATATCTAATTGAACAGAAATAATATTATAATAATAAAATTATGGATGACATTGTTCACAATCCAGAAGCTTACAATTTTTTTATATCGATTAAAACATTATGAAAATGTCAAATTTTTAATCTAAAGAATACTTACAATTATTCTTACTGAAACTATGACAAGTCAGCTTTTAAAAGAAATATATATTAGATAAATTAGAAATATATAATATTAATTACCAACTTAAAAAAAGTATTGAAATAAATATATTTTATTATAAAAACTTTAATATGCAAAACTTCTCGTATTTTTTAAATCTAATTATAATTTATCAAATAAAATAATATTTATTACCACTATTATTTTATTTTTCACGTGTACTTTGTGTGTTTACACTTGCATGTGAAAATTACTTGGATAGCTCTTTAGAAATACTGAAGATCTTTTGGGCCTTGCATGCATATCCTCATGATTGGACCGAGTTTGCAAATGAAATGGATTATATCTGGGCTTTTCTTTTCTTACATTCTCCTGATTACTATTTAAACCACTTTCTTTTATTTTTATTACCAAAGATACCATTTTATCCAGCAAAGCCATAATAAACTTTAAACCTAATATGTTCCCCCTATTCTTTATTGTTCTATCAATCCTTACCGATTTTCTATCTTGTCGCTATTGAAGATACACAATTTTACCATTATTTTTGTTTGAATGAGATTTTAGTGATTTTTTTTTTTTACAAAATATTTTTTTAACTCTTCATTTCTTATCCATACAAATAACTTTTTTGTTCAAAAAAGAAAAAAAAAGATTGAAAGGCATTTTTGAAAACAATTCTAGAAAATACTTTTTGAAATGTTTCGAAAATTTTGTGAAGTTATTCCCAAAAGTAATTTGCATACTATTTAATCTTTTTCTTCTATTTCATTTTAATTTGGCTTTTACTTGTAAGGGACATAAAACATCATGTAATAAGATGTTTGAAAAGGACAATAAATTGGTCATTTATGAAAATTAACTTTTAAAAAAAGAAAGTAGATAGAAAAAGAAACAACCTTATATTCTGTCTGTTCTAGATGATCAAATACACTAGCGTGAGAAATCCCTTGTTGAACTATGCCCAGCAGCTATGCTTTGGTTCAAATGTCGCGTGGGTTTGCTACCACTTTTTCAAGCAAGCATTTGACCATTGTCTTCAATGGGTATTACCTGCATGTGGCATATGTATGACTATGACTAGATCTTTTATTTGACTAGGTAACACTAGTCCTTGAATACCAAAATTTGTGGTCGTGTTCTTAACCTTCAAATTCTTTACACGTAACACAACTACCAATTTTAGTTATCCTAATTCTGGTTTCATCTTCATCGTATTCACGACTTCTTATGTCATAAGAAATTAAATCATAGATATTTTTCCGACGGGAGCAAGAAAGATTTGACAACAGTATATGCATTTCAAATAGCCTCTAATTAGCTTCCATTATAGTATTTTTGTTGAGAAGCTGCTCGCTACTTGCAGTGCTCTCTGGCAATGCCCTAATTCTTGGTTCAACCTTCCAAAGTGTAGTCCATCGTTAACAATATTTTGGTCTTGTCAAAAGCAATACAGTGGTTTGGATTGAACAGGTCCAACTTTAGCTTTCAAATCTTTGGTCCACCGTCTATTTATTCCCTACTTTGTATTCACCCAGAAAGCCGACGAATTATTCAAACTAATAAATTATTCTATCTTCACTCTTTTTCTATACAAGAATACTAAACTACCTGCAACACTTTTCAATCTACTCTCACGTAAAAATTACCTCAAGATAAAAAGTGAATTACAGTAGTAAAAAAGAAAAAAACTTAATTATCAGAAAATTAAGAGAGATCGTAATGATAATAATTCAAAACCACTCGCTAATTTCTCTTACGTGACACCCTTAGATTACAGTTATGTTCAGCTTACGATTGAACCCATGGGGTCTGAGTAACAGTGGGAAAGGTGGAAGAGATGGATGAGAAGAAGTATGTATGTGTACAGAATGAAGAGAATGATTGAAGAAAAAAGAATGAGTGAATGGGTGAAAAATCTTTACAAATTGCAATGAAAGGAAGGTAGCATTGGTGTTTTTGGTGCTAGTGATGCAAGTGTGGTTGATGGGATCCTCTGGGGCCTCTGGACTGGTAAAGCTCTAACTTGCTCTTAGAATCGAGCAAAAGGGCCTCCAGTGTTTGGTTATGGGCGACGGAGGATTGCTTGGAGGCCCATTCGATGACTCCGAGGACTTCAGCCTGAGCAAGTTCGTCGCTGTCGGGGACGTGCATTGCAATGTAGGAGAGAAGAAGAAGCGCTGGAATCTGCACCATCTCTTCCCCAAAATAGACCAGCTGAATCAAGTGTTTAGCCCCGCCGGCGCTTATAATGGCCTTGGCGTGATCCACGTGCAGGTAATTCTCGGTGCAGGCGAATTTCGCCAGTGCAATCGACGCCTCTCTTGTCACCTCCGCTTCCCTTTCGTCCAGAAGCCTCACCAACGGCCCGATCATCCTTGTCTCAGTAGCCTTGAACGTTCTCGCCAAATTCCCAATCGTCTTGATGCACGGAATCAGAAGGATTGAATCCGAATCCGCTTTCTCGATTATCTTGACCACCTGATCAACCACGGCTTTGCAAGCGGGAGAGTTCGGCTTGAACGCCGATTTCCTCAATTCCGGATCTTTCTCTGCCACAGCCGTGATCTCCATCACCGCCATCGCCGAATTGTACTGCACAGCCTCTGTTCCTTTCTCAAGGAGAACAGCGAAACACAACAAGGCTCGTGATTCGGTGATGCTACGACAAATTGGGGAATTACCTTTGGCAAGTTGCCAGAGAGCCCTCGCTGCCATTTCCTTCATGTAAGCTTTGGTCCCAGGATCCTCCAGATCCCTCCCTTTCATGTTAATCCCCGAATGTGAATAGTTTCGCAGGTGATTCTGATTGTTGTTCCCCAGTTTACCGTCATTACCAACTCCATTACTCTTGCTCTGATTCTGACTGGTTTCGTTTCCTTGCTTGTTGGCAGCGTGCATTGCGATTGTGCTGGTGATTACTCTGTGGAGATTTCGCGGTCCTTCACCGAAGGGATGCGGTATGCGTGTGGGAATTTCGGCTTCGTGGTGGTGATTTTTATTTCGGAGATTAGTGTTGTTGGTGTTGCTACTGGCGACGACGAGGGCGTGGATAGAAGTGGGTTTCTTGCTGACAATAGCGTACTTACTGTGTTCCTCCACGGTTTCGAAGGCGAGGTGGCCAACGAGCAAGGTCACCATCTTGTGCTGAACGAAAAGGTCCTGAGACTTGGGGTAATTCGCAGCGAGCTCCGACACGGCCCACGCCACCACACCTTGCACTTTCATAGGACCTTCCTTCAGGATCTTTGCAAGCACCGAGCACGCCCCAACGTGGATCATATGCTCCACGCTCTCAGGATCACGCCCCAACAGACCCACAGCACGTGCCGCGTTCTCTTGCCCTTCGCTTTTCCCTTCCTTCAGAAGCTTCAGCAAGGGGCCCACCCCGCCCTCCTCGATTATCAGCTTCCCGTAGCGCGGATTGTCACTCGCCAGAGACACCAGCGACGCCGCGGCGTCCGACCGCTCCTCCGGGGACCCCGTGTGGAGGACGGCGATCTGCTCCCAGATGAAGCAGAGGATCGGCTCGTTCGCGGCTATAGGAGGGAGCCCCCCGAGGTACTCGCCGCCGGCTTCGCCGGCCGAGACACGGAGGAGCCAGGAGACGTCGCCGACGGAGTTTTCAAGGTGGGAGGAGACCTTGCGGAAGGCGGCGCTAGGGTTGAGTGTAAACACGCGCTTCATGAGAGCGTTGCCGCGACACTTGAGGACCAGGGCAAGAGCCTTGTCGAGGACCTGTTCGGTCTCCTCGATGATGCGGCGCGTGGGACGCTCGTAAAGTTCGGAACTGGCACGCGCCGCCTGACGGAGCAGCGCCGCCAGCTTCTCCGTCTTGGACTTGAGCTCGGCGCATTCCTGTTTGAAGGAAGTGGCCTCGTCGGCGGCTTTGGTGACTTGGTCGGCGAGCTGGATGGGTTTGGCCAATATTTTTTTGACTATGTCTCCCATGGGAGGAAATGAAGATGAAAATGAATGGGATGAATGTTGCTTTTTATGGTTGGAATTTGATGAGAAGCAGACGCAGACTCTGAAGAAGCACAATTTATTTTACAAGGTCAAACGCAGACCTTCTTCCCATCTCACTCCTCTTTTTATAAACAAACGGTAAGCTGTGACAACCAGACACGTCCTTTTCTTTATTTATTTGTGTACTAAAAAACTATTTTTTATTTTTTCGTGCTTTTGAAGTTTGATCTTAACCTAGAAAGGAATCTACCTTAGCAATCAGAGAGATTCACAGCTGCCTTTTTCCCACAAAATCTGAACAACCACTGCACGTACCAATATGCACTTTCCCTTTTTCTTTTAATATCTGTTTGGTCTCATTTGAGTTTGTAGTAGGATTCACCCTTCACTTATCTCTTGTTAATTTATGGCAACAGGTAACTGTGATTCAAATGGAGCTTCAATCCATGTCAAACAATAAGTTTGGACCCTTCAATCCAACTACTACTTCACATACGTTATACATTTTATATCATAATCTAACTTATTTTATGGATCCTAGCATCTTCTAACACCAATTTTTTTATCCCTTACTTCATCAATAATTTAAAGACCTAAATTAATAACTTAATTCATTCATTTGTTACCAATTTTAAGATATTAGTAGGGATATCAAAGAGAGTGAAAGAATGTTTTTAATGTGAGAGTGAGACAGACACCACCAAGAAAAACAGGTTCAACACGATCCATGAATAGCTTAATTTTTCTTTTGCCTTTTTTTTTTATTTTTTTCATTGTCTATATTGAAGAATCCCTGTTGTTTTGTGTTTTGTGTTTTGTCTCTTTATTGTGTAACTTCAACTTCTACTACCATATAGTTCATGCACGACGACGCAGTTAATGCTGCTAGTTTTTACATTCTTTCCAAGTTTTAAAATTCTTTATATCTTTTGCAGCAATTTATTCCTCTTTCTATTATTGTTGGGCTTTAGTAGTCTGGTAGCCCACCGATAGTTCATTTTAATACGTTTGAGTTATTTTTTTTGTGTTGTTCCTTCCACTTCCTTAACTGAGTCCTATACTTCTTTATTATTTTAATTTATTTTAAAAATATTTTACACTTTTTCACTATTTTTTCTTATTCCAAAAATATCTTATACCTTTCCACTATCCTTAACAATGTTTCTCTTTTTCTCTACATTAATGGAGCATTTACATGACTCATTAATGGAGCATTTACATGACTTAAATTGGTAAAATTTTAGAAAAGTGTTTATATATATATGTGTGTGTTTTTTTTTCATATAATATCTATAATTTTTAACATTATATTATGTTTTAACTCACCGACATGTTTGACTCAAATAATTGAATAAAATATTTAATTTATTAGATAAATAATATAAAAATATTATTAAATACTTAAAATATAAAAAAAATTATTTGAATATTTTTATATTATTTATCTAATAAATTAAATATTTTATT
>NC_028361.1:6384900-6398929 GCF_000741045.1 Vigna radiata var. radiata | reverse complement strand
ATATATATATATATATATATATATATATATATATATATATATATATATATATATATATATAAAAACATTTTTCTAGAAATTTAGAACAAAATTTTACCAATTTGAGTCATGTAAATGCTCCATTAATGAGCCATGTAAATGCTCCATTAATGTAGAGAGAGAAAGAGAAATATTGTTAAGGATAGTGGGGAGATGTAGGATATTTTTGGAATAAAAGAAAATAGTGGGAGATGTAAAATATTTTTGAAATAAATTAAAATAGTGGGGAGGTGTAGGACCTACTTGGAGAGGTGGAAGGAGCAACATCCTTATTTTCTTTATCATCACGCACGCTTTCTTTCACATCCCAATTTTTATTTTATCTTTCAATAATGTTTAGACGAATATGAATATGTATTCAATTTTTAAACGAATATCAACAGGGAAAAGGGTCTCCTCCTAAAATTCATGAAATCCTCCTCAATCTCCTTCTTCATAAGAGAAAACTTCAGTGATCGCTCCTCTTTCTCCGGTGAACCTCTTAATTTCGACGACTTTTCGGTGCCGGGAACTAGGGATGACAACAGGTCGGGTCGGGCACGGATAGTGCCTACTCGCAACCCGACCCAACAAAAAAAAAAATTCACCCGCTACTCACACGTATACCCACTTGAAAAATATCTGCGGATATTTTAAAACCCGCGGATATCCACGGATACCCGCAAATATTTAAAAAAATATATTCTTTTAAATTATTAAAATAAAATTTAAATATAATTACAAAAAAATTATATAAAATATAATATAAATTAAATTAAATATAAATTAAAATTTAATTTTTGTTTCGATTGAATTGGTCTGAGGGTCAATCGTCCTTCTTTGCTTTCTTCTCTTTTGATCTTCAATCCTTCTTAGAATGTCATCAACTCTTATGGACGCATGCAGATGACACTCTGACGCTCAAGATATGAATAGGTCTAAATTTTATTAGGATAGAAGAGGAAGATTGTACCTAGACATCAATTATATATTTACAGGGCCTGTGGCAGGCAAGCTCATTGATTAACTATTAGCGCAGTATATTTTTAGGCAATCAAACCCAATAATCAATAATCAATACCGTATCTTATAAAGAGTAAGACAATCAAACCTATTAATTAGTGCAGTATATTTTTAGCCAATCAAACTAAATAATCAATAATCAATATCGTATATTTTGTAAAGAGTAAAGCAATATGACCTATTAATACTTGTTAGTTGTCCATAAATGACAATTAAATCTTACCGGTATTCAATTTTAATTAAATTTAACCTTGTAAAATATAAATTAATGATAACTTTAATTAAATTTAATTAATAAAATAAAAATTAAATTTTTATTTTTATTTTTTGCGGGTGGCAGATATCCGCGGGTACGGATAGTATAATACCCTGTGCCCGACCCATTTATAAGCGGGTATTAAAATACCAGCTATCCGCGAATTTCAGGTAGTAAATATTTGTGGGTATCAACTATCCGTCGTGGATTTTTTTGCCATCCCTACCGAGAACACTTCTCAACGCGAAAACGACGTCCTCACCCCGACCTTCCTTTCGTTAAGCCTGACCGTCACGAGGGCGATTGGGTTTTTGGTTTGCTCTGGTTTCTTCTTGCAGGTCTCGCGAGTCACAGCATCGACATTTGGTTTTTAGGGTTCTGTTTTGGTTTTGATTTGGGGTTCTTGGGCTGGCTTTTCTGAGTGTAGGGTTGAAGATGAAGACGTGAGGAAAGAAATGATGGAGAAGAAGACGCTCGCGCAGCGGAGCGATTTAGGTTGGTGAAGGTTTCACAATGGAGGTTTCTGGTGAAGAAGATAATCTCACCGTTGTAGATGGTGCGACGACAACGCAAAGTGGTTCTCGTGGTGTAGCCTGGTGTGAGTAGCTCATGGTTAGGCACTGGTGCGTAAATGGCAGAGGCGGCTCGCTAAGGAATGGTGGTGAGGATGGTGGCGATGCTAGGTTTTGGTGGTGTCAATGGAGGATTCACGGTGATGGTTGAAGATGATAGCGATTTACGGTTCTGATGATGGTGGCCATGGAGGCTCGCGGCTGACAACGAGGTTGATGGTGGTAGAGATAGGGTTTGGTGGCAACAAGGTTGGTGGCAGTGACAACAAGGTTAGTGGTGATGGAATTAGGGTTTCTATGTAGAAGGGAAAGTTGATGTCGCAGGTGAGGGGATGTAGGGAGATTTAAGATTTTAGAAAAGATAAATAAAGTTAAATTAATATAAGATATTTTTAGAATAAAAAAATAATGTGAAGGTGTAGTGAGTACTTGGGATGGTGAATGAAACAACTCTCAACATGCTTTCATGTAAATTTTCATATATAATAGACGTTATAACAAAAAATAAAAATCAAAACTAGTGGCCCAGCTCGCCAGTCTAGCAACTCATGAGTCCGGTTGTAAATTTTAACCCGTTTTCACTTAACAAGACAAATTATATTGTGTCTGACTTAATCAGAACGGACTGACCTGTTTGTCACCATAGTTATTTTACACATTATCTAATAAAACATTATCACCATTCACATTTTCGTATTTCAATCCTTCCACACTCTCCTTGGCAATTAAAAATATTAAAAGAACTCATTTAATAATTTAATAATTTATGGACCATTTTATCATTAAAAATAATAACATAAGTAATTAAATCTATCCTTTTATGGTCTTCATATAATTTCTATATAGAAGTATTTTTGATTTATTAACCATTAATAAGTTTAAACTATGTGATTATAAAACACTTAGCTATAATATTATAGTTCAAGAAAAAAATGTTTAAAAACTTAGTAAATATTAATATTAACAACTATTATTCTTGTTAACATTGTCATATGTCATATATGACTAAAATTATAAATATAAATTTTTGTAAATTTAATTTTACTGAAGCAATTTTGTAATTTGAAATTAGATTTAAAGTTAACTATTTTAAGATAGTATCATATTTAATAAATTTATCATAATAAAGTTTAGGTTTAATATCTATTTTGGTCCCTCTTTTGGGAGGGTTTGTTCAAAGTGGTCCTCCCTTTTTTAAAAAGTTCATTTAAGTCCTAACTTTTGCAAAAACTGTGCAAATTGGTCCTTTTTGGTAACGACGTTAAAAAACTAACGACAGAGTTGCTTGCGTGGCCAAAATTAAATGACATGTCCAATTAGGTGGCAAACTCAGCCAATAAGAGACTACCACGTGGCAATCCCCTTTCCCAAACCATAACCGTACGTTCTTTCCCAAACCCTAATCCCCTTTTTGATTCATTGCAATTGCTTACAGTGAAAAAAGTGGGCTCATAGCATATGATGATGATGACGCCAAACTTGAACCTGGAACCTGAAGAAGATTTCAAAATCTGCAGCCAAGTTGGATCAAATGTATTGCTGCAAGAAAAACCACAAGATTTTTTGGACAACACCATAAGATTTTTGGGCAACACCTCACCGGTTCCGATAGGGAACTTTGTAAGCTGTGTAACACTTCTCTACAACATTATAAAAAGGTTTGAATTGGCTTTGCACACATTCCTGCCAAAAGGTGCTCATTGCAAGGTTGAACATCCTTCGCATGGAATTTCTGGTTCTGAGTCTGCTACTGGTATTCATGCTGATTCTATTAACAGCAAGGGAAAAAGTATAATTGATGGCTGCACTACTAAGAGGTTGGAAACTGACCTTGGGAAAATGAATCTTAAAAGTGATCTAAAGGACCCAAGCACTTCAAGCGTTCTAGTTGAGCTTGCAGATCCAGTGGCAGACTTCAACGATAGTGTTTCTGTTTCCAATGAACAGGTTAAACAAACTTCATATGTCCGTACACCAAACCTGAATCCAAGTATTCTGGTCACATGGAAGGACCATCACTGGGTAAATTGTTGCCTGATACAGACGTGATGAGAACATCATGCTATGTGGACATGTCTCTTGGTGCTGAAGCTACCGCCATGGCAGCCCCTTGAGTGGTTCTTGAAGGGCCGTCAGAAGAAGAACCCTAACTTTTACGTATTCCACGTCACATTTAATTAATTTTTTAAAACACATATCAATGCCACATCAGCTCTGCCGTTAACAAAGTTAACGCTGTTATCAAAAAGGATCTATTTGAACAGTTTTTGCAAAAGCTGAGACTTAAGTGAACTTTTTAAGAAAGGAATGACCACTTTGAACAAACCCTCCCAAAAGAAAGACCAAAATAGGTATTAAACCTAAAGTTTATTAAATCTATAATATAATTTACTATCAAGTTTTCTTAATTTCACACTCGAAATATTTCATTCTCAATAAAAAAAAATGCATTGAAAATCATTTTTTAACTATATAAGATATGAAATTTTGATTAATTTACATTTAAATGTATATGATATAGAATATATTCTTAGCATGATAAAGAATTTTGTTAACTTTGATTTTAGGACAAGAAGATGTATTATATTATAACCTATCATTGATGATGATAGTGGTAGTGATAATGACATAACATTAACTATACTTTTCGAGTAAATAATTCTTTTTTTGTTTCAATATACGTTTTTTTATCAAATAATCTTAGGAGAAAACTTCCATTCCGTATATATTTATCATATAACTATGGGTATCATACTTTTATATAAGATTTAATCACTATTTTAGACGTTGATTTTAATTTTAATATTTGTTTTTGGTTAATTAAGTTTCATTATGTGTTAAATTAATTCAATATAATAACTTGCAATCAATTAACATTAACACTATTTAAAAAGTGACTACATATCAATTTAATAAAATGTTTGATTAATAATTTAATTTTATATTTTTTGTTCTAACTCAATTGAGTATTTATAAATTTTTTTATATTAATACGAAAATCTTATAATTGAGTTTAAAAAAATCTATTTATCTACTAATTAAGTTAACAAAACCCAAAAGACATTATATCTCATCATATCTGTTCGGATATATTCACAAACTAAGTGTAAAATAAGAAAAATAGAAAATTATTTAAATTTATTTAACCACATTTTATTCTCAAGCACATATTTATAAATTCAAATAATTTGCAGACAGAATGATTAAAAAAAGGTATATTTTACTTCATGCATAAATAGATTGATTTGAAAAAGTTGTTATTTTACAATCATGCTTATATGTTTCACGAACATATATACCAAATGATCAATAAATTCAATACGTATTATGACACCGTTAATGTGAGGATTTAATATCAATATCCCATTCATTAGAAACTATCTCAGTTAAGGTGATGATAATTAAATTCATAAAATGATAAAAGATTTAATTAATGTTATTTGGGTTGTTTATTTTTTAGTTTTTTTACTTTTAATTTGTTTGAGTTGTAGATGATAAAGAAAACCATTTATTAATGTTATTTGGATTGTTTTTAGTCTGGGTTTATTTGTAAAGTTTTTTTTGAGTTGATACTTATTGATATAATTATTTAAGTTTTGTTATATATCATGTGTTTGCATGTATATTGTCATGAATAGCTAAACATTATTTTGCTCAATATAATTAGTGTAACATATATAATGTTAATTTTATAATTTAGCTGGCATAGTCTTTTAAAGTAAATTAATTTTTAACAATAACGACTAAAATTATTAGCAGTAATAGCTTTTGACAAATAGGTGACCAATTAATAACCAAAATTTATATTAACTTTTAATCATAAAACAAAATTTGTGATAAAACATTAAATATTTATCTTTTAAAAATAAAAACTGTAACTCAAAATAACTACTCTTTTTGTTACTTACTACATCTGTAATGCATACACATATTGCAAATTTAGGTCCATGAGTCTCAAAATATCTCAAAAAAAGTATTGGGGTAACATATAATTTAAGACATTAAATTATAAGAGTAAAAAGATATTTTTCTATATTAAAAAATATATCTTCTTCCAACTAATAAGTAAATAATTATTAAAAAAAGACATAAAAAACTGTGACGTAAAAAAAAAACTTAAATAAGAACCAATTTTAGAAATAGATAAATAAATACATTTTTATAATAGAAAATTTTTATGTCATATGAATTCAAATAGTTATTTTGATTTGCCTTAAAATATCAACCATTTAAAAAGTAAAGAAGAATTAAATGTCTTTATTTATTGAAATTTGACTCAAATATTTAATTAGTAATAATTACATTCAAACTATTTTACTGAAAATCTTTTATTTTAATACTTTGTAAAATTTAGTAATGATATATACAGACACAGTCAATATAGAATAACTTTGTTCCAGGTCAACTATGATTTGGTCAGAAAATTTAGATTAAAGTAGTTAGTGTCAAGGTTTTTCAAACTACTGCTAAAACAAAGGAAAACATATTAAATTTACCGGTTATTTAAGAATTTATTTGACCTTTTCAACGTTATTAACAGACTAGTACAATGTCCAACCAAATTAAAAGACAAGTTGAGAATGAATAATAAATGTTATAACTATTCTTCTTCTTCTTATTATTATTATTAGTTTTCTTATTTTATATATTCTTTTTAATTTGGTCTCTCTAGTCATAAAAAAAATTCAATAATGTGACATTTAATTGTAAGTTATTATGAGTAAAATGACATTATCAATACTTTTTTTAATAATTTTAATACCAATTTATGAGGTAGATTACGTTAATTTTCGCATAATAAGTACGCCGTGACAGAATAATGATCTTTGGGTGATTAACTCTCAAGTGTATAAAATTACTTCATAACATAACTATTAACTATGATACGTAATTTTATAATAAGTGATGATTAACCCGATAATAATTTGTGATTTCGTAACAAGTAAATAATCCAACAATTTAGTAAAGAGGTAATCATATTACTATTTTTTAAAATTAAATTACTTCATTAAATCTTTTATTGATAATGAAGTGGTGTTGAATAAAGAAATAACTTACGAGTGCGAGATTAAAAAAAGACAATTAAGCCAAAATAAAAAAGTTAGATTATTTTTCCATTTTTTTTACTTAAAATGTTTAATTTAGTATTATATTTTTAAAATATTTAATCTTTTTTCATTTTAATAAAAAGTTGACGTCTCCCTTTTATCCAAACTGATACTGACAACCTTGATGAATGACTAAAATTAAAATATATTTATGGAAATAAATTCAATTTCCTCAAGAAGATAAGCACAATAACACCATTCAGCATTTGTAAGGCATACAAAATATAAAAGAAGGAAAAAAAATGAATTTATCTTTTAAAAGAAAATAATAAAATTGATCCAAATAGTATAAAATAATAAATTAGTCAAATAAAAAATAATGTATAGAGGCTAAATTTTTCTTTTGTTATTTAAAGTTATTCAATTTTACTGCTTTTATTTGAAAATGTCTGTTATTGTCTTTCTGTTTAAAATAATACGAACATGTTCATGAAATGGAACAAGAAGACAACTTGAAAGATTTAAATATTTAGAAGATCAAAGTAGACGTTTTTAAAATAAGGAATCAGCCCAATTTTTTTTAATAAAGCAAGAACCAAAGTATAATTTAGCACTTGGAATGTTGAAATGTTAGTTACAAAAGAGATAGGTATAATTATCTTAAATGATTAAAATTTAAATTTTAAATAAAAGGATTTAAAAAATAATACTTATCGGTTTCAATAGGAAAACTAAGAAACTAAGATGATTTCAATATTCATAATCTGAAAAGTAAATTAAGTATTTTTAATTAGTTCTTATGATTAAAAAAATGTTTTAAGTTTTATAAATCTCAACCTATTCTTTAGAAAATAAGAAAACAAACATTGTGGAGGCAAGACTAATAGTAAATTTGAATAAAAAGAATATAAACATTAAAAAATGTAATTGACGCTTGAGTAAAAATCCTTTAAAAAATAATAAATAATAATTTCTTAAAAAATGATGCAGTAAAATACAAAAAAAAATAAAAAATGAAAATATTGAACACATTAAAGCTTTAACATATGTAATACAAAATTATTCCACTAAAATATACTATCAAAGTATATTGATATACTTTTAATGAGTTGAATTTAGAGTTTGGGTAGACACATAAAATATTAATATTTATTAGATATTGGTTTTTCACAATGACGAATATTATTTCACTAACATATAATGGTCCAGCCACATACCATCTATCATCATGTATGTATGAGTCCATTCTCCCCTGGCCCACTGAAACATCAAAGTCGAAATACAATGATTATTTTGGACCAATAATTGGGAAAACATCATAAGCAGTCTATCATGCATGTTCATCGATCACAAATTCAATCTTTCACATGGTATGTCAAGACCATTGCCGTTCTTTGCATTTATATGTCTTATATTATTTTTCAATATTTTATATATAAAAAAAAGTTTTGAAAAAAATTCCTATTTTTAAAAAAAATAAAACCTTACGACAGGTAACTTATTGCAGTAAGTGAAATAAAAGATTCAAGAGTTTCCTAATAACACAATATAAGTAGATTATATGGATACATATTAAATTGTATTCAACTTTTAATGATTTTTTGGTAAAAATTAAGATTGAGGACTTAAGAATAATTAAAATGAATTAATGCACAAATTCAATCAATCAAACAATCCAAAAGTTATAGTTTTCTAAAAATTAAATTCAAATTTAAACAATGAATTGATTTAATAATTGATTGTATAAATTAAATCTCAATATCTTAATCTAACTTATATTTAATTATCAAATTAAAATTCAACTCCTTGAATTTTAATATCATAAATACCAAAATTGAAATTAGGAAAAAGAAAAATAAATTCAAATTGAGGAGCGATTGATGCAAAGGTCAACTCCGTGAATTGATCATAGAAAATTTACTTCTATAAAATAAAATCCTAAAAGTTGTTTTACTAATTAGAATTAACCTTTAAAATAGATTGGAAACCTAAACTCTCATGTTACAAATTCTAAAAAATAATGGACGTAATTAGGTTTAGCAAGTAAAAATATGTAAATCTCGTAATTTCTTTACATCTAATTTGTTTGAACATTTAAAAATTATAAAAAAAAATGTTCAAAGAGTTGAAATCTAGCTATGCATTCATCAATTTCGAAGTTCTAAAAGTATAGAACATGTTCCGGTTTTGTTGTCGTCCAACTCCTCTTACACAATTTCTTCCAAACGTTCGGTCACTTTGTCCCTTTTTGCTGGTCGCTCGTTCCGTTTCCTCTTGATCGATGTAGGATCTTATTCTATCCGGTCCGGCCAAGTACTTGTTAAAGGTATTCCGACGCTCAAGTCAACAAATGATTAAAGGATAGAGATAGAAAGAAAAAGTAGATACTAGGAGTAAATGAACATTCAATGTAACCAACCACCTCCTACCTTTGACCTCTTATTTATAGTTGTCATCATGGGCCTAGGATTAGTGAAGTTCTAATCATGGCCCAGTAATTGGTCCAACACTTCTAATCTCGTTTTACCTTAACTTAATCTTATCACTTTTCTCTTCTTGACCGGCCACTTTAGGATGGATCCTTACCTTGATTGATTGAGTCATCGTATACTTCTTTATGGCCGATCGTATTATCCGACCGTCCGGACCTCACAGTACACAACATAATCAACAAAAATTGATGTCAACATGAAAAATTATATCCAAAACAGTAAACGAAGTTAAATAAACTAAAAATTAAAATAAAACTGTGTATAATATATTTACAATCAAATGCTCAAATCCTATTTCTATGCAACACTTGGAAAAAGAGATACTTTGTAAAAACAAAAGAAATCCTAGTAAACTCAAATGCCCATAATCATTATAAGAAAAATGAAAAGTTAAACTTTTAAAGGCAAAAGCTGATGGCTTTTGGGATGACCAAAAGGTTGGAGGTGACGATATGAACTTTACAAGGCCATTATTATTCATTCCACAAGAGCAAGGATTAGATCACAACCTTTTGTCCCAAACACACGACATATACGAAACTCGAGTTCATATAATTACTGACATTCGGGTCCCATTGCCTTCCAGATTGTAAACAAGTTCCATATATATATATATAAAGTAGCTTGAATATATGTCCTAATTCTACGTTGTTTTATATGTGGACAACGATGTTTTTTTCTTTTTCTTTTTATCAAAAATATTCCTTCAACAGAATATTTTGTTTTTTCTAATCAAAGTTTTCTTCATTTACATAACTCACTCATCTTGAATTTTACTGGTAGTGGAGCAAATATTCCATGCACGCTGTTCCGTAATACCATCGCTAACCCCTTTTATAATACTTGACTTTAAAGGGAAATCTGAACATCAATGGTCAAAAAGTACTAATTTAGTGGCATTAGGAACGAAACAAAGTAGGAAACAGGACAAGGGTAATTGCCAGAAAATGTGGTGACAAATCAACATTAGTGTTTGAATGTTGCATGCAGACACAGGACCATGCATTAGTTTCCTATTTGTAAGTATCAGTGAGACACAGCATTACACGTCTAAATCGTATTTATAATGCATGTTCTGTTATATTTCCTCATTTGGGAAGTCTTTCTTCTCATTGGTACAACTTTCGTGGAAGCAACATCGTCTGGATTATCTACCTAAAACTACCAAACAACAGTGTCTGTCCATATCATTGGTCGTTTTCCCAAAATGTGATCTTTTTCCCACGTTAAACTCTATGTTACCAAACTACAAAAGTGATATACGATCCTAAATATATAAGCTACTCGTCGTGGAAAGTTTTGGATCTTCACTTATCATTCCCTCCATTACTGCAAACCAGTGACAGAGCTTGACGGAAAAATTTCGAGAGCCAAAAATAATTAACACTGTTATGTTCTTCTGAACCTTAATATAAACTAAAAAAAAATAGTTTTTAAGTAGCTAGAAAGTAAATATATACACTATCTCTATGGTAGTCAGTCACCCTAAACTCCTTGTTTGTTTCCATGTGCATTTAACTTTAAATATTTAATTATGTTATTTAAACATTAATTGTTTCCGTGATATGTACATTAATTAATAGTATCCATATTATTTAAATATTTAATTAACTTATTGATCTAAAGAAGTTGGTTTAAATTACTTTCTTTCCCTATAAATAACTTTAAACTCACTGTCGAAAGACATTTGTTTTGAATATTTCTGGATTAAGAGCAATAAATCTCTTTTTTTTTCTAGAACAAACATGAATGTGAGATATATGTATATTTTATTTGAGTTGTTAAAATTTGGTTTATATATGATGTTTCTTCCACTTTCCACGTGTAGTTCTCAGTGAGTCCGTTAAATAATGATTTGAACAACCAATAATGTTATATAGAGACTATATGGTGACAAGAGCTGTTAGCAAATTTTCAATGAAAATATATGGTAATCGCTTTGTTTTTTGTTTTCAGTGACAAGAAAAAGGAAAATGGCCCTATTTAAGTTTCTCACTCAACTGCAAAGTAGGTCCTGCCATACTCTATTTTCTTCTCCATCAGATATTGTATCATTATTCTGTCTAGTATTATTTCAAAGATTAAGATTTTTCATTTCATTGGATGCTCACAGTGCTTCAAAAAGTTGTAGATTTGTGTGTGTGGCTTTTTTTAGAAAGGATAAGCTCAGGCGATTCTACATTTTTAAAGGCAAAATTATTTTAAACTTTTCCATATACGTTAACAAATCGTACCTCTGACAGAAACTACTCTCAATCTCAACCAAAAATACATTCACTACCTGAAAATTTTGATACAATATGACTTCCAAAATTTTAATGGAGAGATCCAAAGTCAAAGTAAGTGAAGAAGGAAAACAGTTAGGGTTTGAAGTGCAGTGTGAGAAAGGTGAGGATTGAGGTTGAGAGGGAGAAAGGAGATGACTGAGGTGCAGGACTATTTTATTGAAAATTTCACAGGGGTAAATTTGAGATATTCAAAATTAAGAAGGTGCAGGGAGAATAAATGAGGCGCAGGAAGAAAGAGCCTTTTATAATACCTCTTCGAGGCCCATTATCAGACCGAAAACATTTAACTGGGCCTGCACCTAAGAACTTTGCTCTCACTTGGGCCATGTATTCATTACTTATCGCGCATTTACGCATTCATGGACCTATAGGAAAAAAAAAATGAAAAATACAAATTTAGATGAAAGCTTCATTGATTCAACTCTAAATTATCTCTCTGTTTTTTTTTTATAAAAACTGAAAAAGAAAAAATACTCAACCATCTAAGCAAATGGTTAAAAATACATAAACATTGTTTTTCTGAGGTTTCAATCTTGGCTCGAATTAATTAAATGGAATAAAATATAATAAAATGGAATAAAATTAAATAGGGGTAAATGTTTTAGTTCCCCAACTTTATTTTATTTTGTAAAAGAAATATCTGCATAAGTTATGGAATAATTTATTTTTCATAAGTTACACTTTTTTTAACGAAATTTGATGTATATGTGCGATTAAGACGTGCTAAAGAAACTCAGTCACATATGAATCATGTAGTTGGTTTCTCAAAATTATATCATCATATCAGTTTTTTTAAAAACAATAATCAAATTCCTTGAAGGAAAAAAAATTATTACTTTAGTCTTTTAAATATTTTGATAGCTAATTAATTCTAGAAATATTTAACATGTCGTTTATTTAGTTATTTTAAATAATAAGTCATGAATTTCATATTTAAAGCATTAACCTTTTTCCTACCTAAAGTAAACAAAATATATAAGTAATCACTTAAGTATTATAATAGGTAATATGTAAATAGTGCCTTATGTATAAAAAGAAAACCTTCAAATTAATTCTTAAGGGGTGTGTGGTCGGCCAAGAAAATTTAGTTTCCTATGCATATCAAATTAAGAAGGTACATTTCTCATGTTTCAATGATATTATGAATGATCATATTTTTATAGAATAAAATATTTTAACATAGTATTTTTAATTAATTTTTTCATTTTAATTTGACAATGTTAGATTCTCACTTTTTTTATGAGAATTTTATAGAATAAAATATTTTGGGAATGACACCTTCATGAAATTTCTCACGAAAAAATTCTTATGAAAAAAGTGACAAATTAAAATAAATAAATAAATTAAACATACTATGTTACTTTTACTAAAAATATAGATTCTAATAAAGAAATACACTACTTTTTCCTTCTTATAAAACATATAGAAAATTATTCTTTATTTTATAAAAAGTTAAAATTTTCGTCCTCCTATTTATATAAATTATTTTATGAACTTTTCTTCATTATATTCCTCGTATTTATATAAATTATTTGATATTAACTTTTTGAACATGTATATTAGTTCATAATATTTTCATTTTTTTTTCTTTTTGTCATATGTTAGGGTATTGTCATGTCACGTGATAATAATAGTGTTAAGTGATAGTTTTAGTGTTATAGAATGCTATAAGTGTTAGGTATTGGTGTCAATGTCATATGATATTATCTTGTATTCAATTTAGTATATGTATTTAAAATTTTGACTTAATTGAGTTAGATTTTTTTTTTCTAAAATGGTATAATGTTGTCCATTTCAAAACTGGGATTAAACTAGTAATTAAGTTTATTTGAATGTATGTATATGTTGTGACATCCCAAAATATAGCATACACTTATATAATTTAAGACGTTAGCATAAATGATAATAGAAAGCAGTCAAGAGTGTTTAATTAGTTAAATTAGGATTACAGTAATTCAAGAAATTTAGAGGAAATTAAAACGTGGAAATTCTTAGTATCTCAAAATACGGAAGATTTAAAAAGGCATAAGAAAATTCCTAAAGATCTAGGCAGCTACAGTGTCTTCGTTGTCCTCCAGGGCGTTTTCCACTAAGACCTCATTCTCCTCTGCTCACATCCAAAAATGGATGATCATTGCAAAAGAGAGACATACAACACACACACAAACAAACAAGGCAAGGGTGAGCTAATTATATAAATAAGAAACATACAATAGATTTCTCATGTGATCATATGAAAATGAATAGAAAACAAAGCAGATTTATAACATACAACCTAAACATGTGAAGTTCTAGACTTGACTCGTCCGGACTTTAAAATGAGAGTCGGGCT
>NC_028361.1:6382691-6383955 GCF_000741045.1 Vigna radiata var. radiata | reverse complement strand
TACAGATATAAAACCATGTTTCCTTCAACTATATTATAATAGTTATATTAAACTATACTTCTATTATAAATTTTCTGTTAAACCATTACAGAAACATTTTTAATTTATATAAAACCACATTCATATTATAATATTATAAGATTTTATTATACAACCTGTTATTATATATATATATATATATATATATATATATATATATATGTATGTATGTATGTATATATAGGGGTTTGTTAACACGCGTACGCCTGTTTTTTAGTTGGTACGTTTTAACAATGTGTACCGGATTATAGTAGACAAAAATAGCCTCATTTATCATGAATTCTAAGTTTTAAGGTCAAGGATATTTAAATAATTTTCATTCTCAAAACTAAAAAAAAAAAACCCCAAAACCCTTACTCACCTCCCTCATTTCTCTCAACACTTTCTCTTTCATCTCTCTCACTCCAACATTTTCTCTGTCATCCCTATTGTTGCCTCAATTGAAAAAAAAAAAATCAGAAACCCTTGCCTAACCCTAATCCACCTTCCTCAGTTATCCAATTTGTTTCTCTCTCGTCTCCATACTCTCCCTCAGCCACACACAACAACCCGTGACATCGTAATGTGCTCTTGCTCTGTTCGTTCATTTGGAGGATGTGTTATATATTTTCCCTTCTTATTATTATTAAATTTCATTTTTAAATTAAATCATGTAAATAAAACCTTCATAAATCAATTAAATTTTCATACATTATTTACACATCTACACCACATTTCATTATATTTTTAAAGAACAAGATATTTCCCTCTATTGTCCTTTTCCCTTTACACAAAGTGTTTCTTTTTCCTTTCTCTATTGGTATGCGATACATGATGTAAGATTACAACCTAGAATTGAAAGAATTGTTCTCCTAGGGAACTCTTCTATACCTATTTCTTTAATTTCCTTATGTCCCTTTTTTATCACTGAATCAACTTCTACAGACGTTTAGAAACCACTGTGCAAGATAAAAAACAGTAAAATCATTTTTTAACTTTGAGATTTGGAAAGAGTAACATAAAGTGACAAAATTTATATTCATTTTACACACATTAATAAATATAAAATGATTATAAAAGAGTAAACCCTTTCAATTTTTAAAAAATATCTCTGATTCAAATTACCACCACCATCTTCAATTGGGTTGAGATGAGAGAAAAAATGTTGGAGTGATGACAGAGAAAATGTTGAGATGAGAGAGAAAATGTCTCTGATGACAAAGGGTTTCTGATTTTTTTTTCAATT
>NC_028361.1:6361902-6382151 GCF_000741045.1 Vigna radiata var. radiata | reverse complement strand
ATATATATATATATATATATATATGCACCAAAAAATACTATAGTTACAAGACAACAACAGATTCATTTATTCACAAAAACAGTTTAACATACCATAGTATAAACTCCAATCAAACCATAAAAATTCAAATAAACTATATTTATATAATTAAAGCTCCCCTTACCTGGAAATACACAGCAGCAAGCTCAACCCAAGCTTTTAGAGTGCCCCTATCAGTTAGGACACAGAGGAACTTACGGATAATCGAACGAGTGATGGATTTTAGCCCTTTTTGAGCTAGAATAAAAATGAGAACGAAAAGACAAAAACCGAGTTCAGGAATCAGAAAAAGATAAAATCTTGAACATGAACAGTGAAGAAGGAGAAGAGGGAAAATTTACTTACCGAACGAAACGAAGAAATATTCGGTGGGATTTGAAGCTCTTCGCACCAGGAGTAATTTGGCAGCAAGAAATTAGAGATTGGTTGGCTCAATTTTCTGAAATGGTAGAGAGAAGACAGAGGAATTAGGGTTAGGGTTCTTAGAGAGAGAGTGAGATTCTGCAGAATGGCAAAGTAGTTCCTGAAAACTAAATCCCCCTCCTCTAAGGCTCAAGTGGCCTAGGGTTTGTTGGGCTGCGGCATTTTGCAAAGGCCCCATTGGCTTTAAAATAACAGGGCCCTTACACATGTGTGTGAAATTAATTTTTTAACATTTAAACATCAAACCACTCCACCTAAATATTAAAGTTAATTTTCATTTTTAATTTAAATTTTAAAATACCCATTTTAATTTTTTTAAATATTAAAAACATAAAGGTAAAATGAAACTTGTAATTTTTAAATTTTAATGTTTGAAATAATTTCAAAAAATGTATTTTCCTTTGTTAGCTTATTTATAAATTTAATGTGAAAAATACATTTGTATCTTTAAATATAATATATTTTACATCTTTGTTAGCTTATTTATATATTTAATGTGATAAATGTAAAAAATGTTAAATTAAAATTGTCACCCTAAATTTACATTTTTTATATTCTAAAAAATTACATGTTTAAAATAGATAATTTTTTTATTAAAATTGAAAATTTTAAATGTAAAATTAATTTAAATACTTAGGTTAAGTAATTTGATATATAAATTATAAAAAATTATTTTAGCATGTTTATATACGTTATAATTAGACTTAATTTGGTTCCATTTTAGAGAGAGAAAATATTGTTTAACTAAAAAAAATCTAGACCTTAATTGAGTCAAAATTTAAAATGTAGAGACAAAATTAAATATATGACATTGTCATGTGATATTAACATTAATATGTTATATCAACACTATGACATAACACTGTCACTATCATTGTTACATAACACAATAATGACTTGATAGGTGATAAAAAAAACAAAATCTTAATAGAAGTTAAATTAAAAATACAGGAAATATGATATATATATATATATATATATATATATATATATATATATATATATAAACACGACATTGACATTAATCTAACACAAAAAATTTGAATTATTTTTGCAAATATAAAAATATAATTAAACTAAATAAAAATTAAATATTTAATTGAATAATTCAAACGATTTAGGAGCAAATAAGGATTTTAGTCCTTGTAATCTAGTTTATTTATATTTATGAGAAAGTAATTGAATTGAATAGAGAAAATATAAAAAGGTTATTGAATTGTTTGAAAACAATTCATTTTTCATGTGATGTATTATTTTATCTCTTTAAACCTACTTTACTCCTCTCTAACTTTCTTGCTCATATTTTTCATGGCCATATTACATCTTGGCAATGAATAGTAAAACAAAAAAAAATGTTGATTTTGGGTAAATTTTATGTTCCTTTGTAGCTTAGTTACTCTCTATTAGAATAATATTAGAAAGTGGGTTTAAGGTCTAATTCAACATGACTCTGACAGTATATTAGAAAATGGACTTAACCAAACTCCTTGTAAGGTGAGATTTGTACTTTTATATATTATAATTTGGTCTTATCTCTAGTCGAGGTAGGACTTTCAACAAATAAGTTAGTACTAATGTTGAATATTAATATTTTTAGTTTTTTTTAATATTTGGAAGTTTTCAAGGTCTTTTGGAGTACTCATGAGATCATAAATAACTTTTTTTCATAACAAGTTGCATTTAAACAAGCAAGAGAAGCTAAAATTTAATTCAAAACTCGAAAATTTAATTTGTAAGCTAAAATTTATTAGAGCTGGTTTTTGATTTTGTATGCATATAAAAATTCGACTACATGAGTAAGATATATCTTGAGAAATTATTGTTACGTGAACCCTATTTGAATGTAGTTAATAATGACTGAGTTTTTATATAAGTAGAAGCCAATGGGTTAAAATTATGTTTTGGTTATTGAATTTGTAATACTTTTAGTGTGTTGAATTATTTTAAAATTGAGATACATTTGAAATATGATACTTGGATGGAGTGTATTGTCATGGTTAAGGATAAATAATTATGCAGAAAAATATTGGTATGTTAATCATAAAATATGGTATAATGAGAAGTTTGGTTTCTCGTTAAAAATAACTTTCAGTTAATTATTCATTGATTAAAAATATATAGGGAAGCTTTTCCTTTGTTAAAATTGAACTATTCTTCCCTAATTGGATTGGATGCTAAGTATAGTGGTATTTTTTATTTAAAGAAATGAGACATTGTTCTAATTCTAAGTTGTGTAGAAGTATATAGACAGCATAATAATATAGCAACACATTTAACTTCATAAGAATTTCAATTTTTTTTTTAAACTTTTGGAGAATTTCGTTTTGTTGATAGAATTTTTTTCACAGGCAATATTTATTTGTTTTTTTTATGTATTTTACTTTGTTTAAATTTCTGCGAAATGTTGATTCAGCGATTGTTTTATTTGTTATTTTATTGAAATAATATGAGTAAATTGAATGGAAACATGTGATTATTGAATTGATGTTTATTAAAAATGTATGAATAAAGTGAACGTAAAATATAAGGTTATTGGATTTTTTTTTTTGTTGTTGAAATTTTTATGATAATTAGATTGACATTTTTTGAAAAAAATTATGATTATGGAATTAATGTTTGTTGAAAAGCGTTGGATTTAAGTATACTATGATAACATTGGGTTCAATGTTAATACTTTGTGAATTAACTATGTGAACTTATTATTCGAACTTATTATGGATAATAAAAGTTGAAAAAAAATGTTTTTAAGGTTTTTTGACGGAAACTAAAAATAATACCTTTTTCTTTTATTTTATTTCATTGTTTTAAAATATAAATTTATATAGTGACATGAACATTTAAAATAAATACATAAATTTGATGGAAGTAATGTTTTTTTTTTCATGGACTCACACTTACAATGGGCTCTCGTGAGTCGTTTTCTTTTATTAGTGGAGTGTTGGACTCTTCAAAACAGTGGAAGTAAGTATTTTTGAACGGATTTTGGTTGCTAATTAGCAGTTTCAGATAATGGTTAGTTCTTAAATCTACAAAATTCAACACTTCAATGAATTAAAGTCACCATGAATTTATTTAACCCATGTGTCCATTTAACAATAACTCAAATATTACTGCAATTGATTTTTCGGAAACTCCTCATACTAATAATAATTATTAACACTACAATAAAATTAAATTATGACGTAATGAATATTGGATATCTTTGGTAAAAGAATATTTAAATTAAATATTTGAAATAATGTAATAAAGAATTTTATGGAAATCTACCAGTATAATTCTCAATACTTCTAAAACCAGATAAAGCAATATCAATAAATTTTTATAATTAGTATATTAAGAATATGAATGAAAAATTTTGCGTATGTTTTGCTTCTTTATTATCATCCATGGTCAAACAGAAAAAGAAAAGTAAAATTATGCATAATTTTAACTAACTTAAAAATATTTATTTATTTTTTTCTCTACTTTTCTTTTCTCTTATAAATAATTTATGATTATCTTTCCTCAATAATACACATTTTTCTCTACTTTTCTTTTCTCTTATAAATAATTTATGATTATCTTTCCTCAATAATACACATTCAAAAGGAGTGACAAAAGTCACTCCGACCAATCCTACATATTAGTTTGGTCAGCCCAACAGGTAAGTTCGATTAGTCGAATTGGCCATTTGGATAAACATGTCATCATTAAAAAAATAAATTTAAGTAACTTATTTTGATATAGTCCAACATGTTAGCCCACCAACCCAACAAGCCATCTTAATAGTCAGACATCATTAAAAAAATCTAAATGTAATAAACTTGTCATTATCCCGCCCAACCCACCAACTTGTTAGGTGAGTCCGACCCACCAACTCGTTAGGGATGTTATGTTCAAAGAAGTGATAAATTATTTTATGTATGAACATGTTTTAATATTTAATGGGAATTTAAATGAAAGCAATGATGTTATATTCAAACAAGTGATAAATTATTCAAATGTAATCCGACAACCCACTTGACAGTTCAATATGAACCTGTTTCAACTCACCAATTCTGCCATCCCGCTAGCCTAGCAGCTTGATGGGTCAGGTTGTAAAAGTCAATTGTTAGTATGTGGTGAGCCAACCCCATTCTTCCAATTTTTGGCAAGCAAAATCGAATTGGACTTAAACGGGTTGGGTTGACCCATTTTGTCACCCCTAACATTCACAAAAAAATACCTAATGGGTTTAAGGATGACAATGCAAGATGGACCATGTGGACCTATCCGCAAAAAAAGGTACGGGAGAGACTAAGTATTTTAACCTGCTTAAGTTTGTCCTGCATAACTTGTAGCCTAAGTGATTCAATGACGGGCTAATCCATATAATAATATTTGTATTGAGTATTCATAGACCTAGACTTTGAAGTATGAAACTACGTGCTTTTATATTTATTATCTCTAAGTTTGTTTCAACTTAAAGAAATTATTTTTTGTTTTGCATAATTCTCAATCAC
The DNA here is from genome assembly GCF_000741045.1 of Vigna radiata var. radiata. Classification (NCBI taxonomy): domain Eukaryota; kingdom Viridiplantae; phylum Streptophyta; class Magnoliopsida; order Fabales; family Fabaceae; genus Vigna; species Vigna radiata. The sequence goes on along the minus strand of NC_028361.1, from coordinate 6,377,208 downwards.
AACATTAAAGTTGAGATTCTAATAAAGAGAGAAGATGAACAATTTGACATGATGATCAAAATCAACATCGTGTGTTGTGTTTTTGGAAAGAATTTAGAATTGTATTTTTTTTATAATCACTTTGTGAATACAAGTGTGATAGATTATATAAGTTGAATACCATCTTGAATAGGAGTGAATTAAAAGTTTCTGTTAATAAATTATTGAATAAGAAAAGATTGTCATCATTAATAAGTTTATACAAACTATTAATAACAATAATCAGTCAAACTAACAAATTTGCCACTAATTAAATATTTATTTTACAGCATGAAAAAATAGTAAATCATATGTTATAAATCTCTTTATATATAAAATTTTGATAAAAGAAGAATATATTGATTTATGTTCACCACAATCTCACATGGAATCATATAAAAAAGTTATAAGTAGAAACTAGTATGAAAATAAATAGTTAATTTGATAGTTTTTTTTTTCAAATTTTGCTATTAAAATTTTATAAAAGAATTCTATAGTTTTTATAAGAAAAATATACAAAAAAATATTATATTAAATAAGAATATTTTTATTGAGAATATATGAAGACAAACGCTATACTTCCACATAAAATAATTATTTTAATTATGTAATTCTTAATAACTTGTCTAAAATTTAACTTCCGGAAACCCAAATATTGAAAAGAGGTTCCTTTGTGTTGTAGCAGCCTGATATGTATCTAGAAGCTTTATGCATCTAGAAGCTTATTTTCTCTCTCATATGTGATTTTTATGGTTGCACTGTAGTCCACTGCAGGATGGAAAAGGATATGTTCGTTGTCCCATCACAATGCTTCATTGATAGTATCTTCTTTCTAGAAGCAATGCAGATACGACATATGATTACAACCCAATAATTATATTATTTTCCAAACATGCTCAAAAGTCACACCACGAGGAGGAAAAATTAATAATAATAATTCCTTTTTACTTCTTTCACAATTTCTCAATTTCTTTCTAGAATAATTATCGGTGACGTATTGAGTTTTTGCACTTTCAGGTTGGAGGCAAATAAAACATAAAAATAAATAATAATAATAATAATCGCAATAATAAAATGAAACATATTACTTACATTTTTATTTTATTTATATTCAATTAATGAATACTACCAAATATGATATAAATAAAATAAAATAAAATAAATTGCAATATATTTATTACTATTTTAAAAAATCAATACATGAGACACGGATACACTATATGTGTAAGTTTTTTCTTTATAATATCATGTTATTTAAATTTTTATTATTTATTTAATTAGATTTCAAGGTTTATCTGATTTTCTATTTATTTATACTTTATATTTTTTCATATTTAAAGTTTTGAAAGCATGGAATGGATATTGATAATATTTTTAATAATAAAAATATAAACATTATTAAAATTGAGTGTAAAAGTATTATTTTATTATTTTGTAAGAATTTCGAGTTTAGAAGAGGTAAGTAAGATGAAACATATATAAAAAAAAATAACTTACAAATTCATAATATTAATAAGTTTACATATTGAAAGTAATATCATGTTTATTATATAAAGGGATTGGTGATTTATACGATCTGTACAAGTTAATTGAATCAATTAAATATATAATATAAATACCGCATAAATAATCATAATAAACATTAAATGCTTATCAACAATTCAATATGATAATATAATAGATCATTTGTTTAACCACAAATGATAAAGTGGTTTTTATATTTGTAGATGAGTACGAGTGATTTTCATCTTCAATTTAACGTATAAAAAACCTTTATTGGTAAATAATGCGATACTTTCATATATTTGACTTACAATATTTTTAAAACTAAATATCACATTCAATTTTTTAATTTAATAATTGCATTAGACATAAATATTAAATGATAACTACTAACGCATATCAAATATTATTCATATCAATAAGACATAAATCATAAAAGTCCATTATTAACTAATAATTTATCATCAATTATAGTATGAAATTCATAACTTATCATTAATAGAACATATTATAACTGATAACATTCATCAAACTCTTTTCAACTTTAAAACTTATCAAGTTCATCATTTAAGAGTCATTTAAAATGACACAATTTTTTTTAAAGAAATTATCACAAAGAAATTTATCCATGCTTAATTTTTTCATGACCAATAAGATGTCATTTAAGTTTGTTGAGGCCTATATGTTGCCTATAGAGGATTCTATGTTGTCTTCTAAGACTTATACGCTGCCTACTAAGGTTTATATGTTGCTTGTTGAAGTCTATGCGTTGGTTATCGAGAGTTATATGTTACCTGTCGATGCTTATGTGTTGCCTACTAAGACTAGGTATCACATGCCAAAGACTAAGTGTCACTTACCAGAATCATGTATCGCCTATCAAAGTTAGTGATGAACTACCTGGTCACAAGTCAGTATGTATGACTACTGCTACCACACCACAAATGACCATCATTATCTGACCACAAGCCGACCAATCCTACAACCTTTTAGATTACAAATGTTAATAGCGTAATACTTTGTAACTTAGTAGAATCTGGATTAAAATACTTGCTCATGAGGTAAGTGGACCATTTCAAGCACGTGACTTACTTGGGTGTCAAAGTGTCTTTTGCAAACACACCATCTTTCTGTCTTAAAGAGACATGAACCTATAATATCTCGGTTTAAAAAGTAAGGAGTCTTTGTTAAAAGAAGTTTGACGATTCTTCACATAATATACTCAACCTTATGAAAACATAAACAATTTCTAATTCTTCACAAATATGTTAATCAAGAACTCAAAAATCTAAATTGACTAGATTAACTATATACAACATTAACTTCAATACATTTAATTTCAACTTAGATTAGACTTTACAACATATTCTTACTTAGTTAATTATTGTTTTCAAAATCACATGAATTTTATGTTTAAAAAAAAGTGTGCAAGAGCTCCCATCTCTTAAAAAAAATATCTCAAATATCTAAAGTAAAAAATTGATATAATCTCTTCATTTCATAAAGTCCATCAGAATCAAAATTTCCAACTTAAACTCGAAAAAGACTAGAAAGAAGATTATACAATAAAATAAATTTACTCTATAATTTCTTTTTAATCAAATAAGATTAATCTTTACCTAATCATGCTATATAATTAAGGAAAAAAGAGAGGAAATTCTACTTTCAAATGTTAAAGAGAGTTATAAATTGTTTAAAAAATAATTTAAAACAAATATGAATAAATTTATAAATGAATAATAAAAGAATTAAAATTGTAATTTACATAGTAATTATTATTTTAAAATTTAATTTTAATTTATTTTTAAAATAATAGTTTCTATTAAACTAAACCCAAACATGTTATTATCTCATTGAAAATGATTAAAATAATATAGTTTATTCTATTATTCAAATGTAAAAAATAATAATTATTTACTTCATTGTGATAGATGGTCGCATTCAGAATCATGACTACTAAAATTATAAATCATACTTGGGTATTGGGAATTTAAGATTGTTCCCACCTAAGCTTAGATAGAAACTTAGATGGAAGGCACTTGTCTTTAGCTTAACTGATATTTCTCTCTAATGTCTAAATCATGTCTTCTCTCTCCTTTTTTTTTTCTGTGATTTTTCTTCATTTATAATGTTTCTTCTTTCCCTCGTCTCGTGCCAATATGATAGTTATATTTTTATGAGTGAACCAACACATTAACTATTGGATACAAACAAAGTCCCACATCGAATAAAACAAGACATAGATATTAGTTTATATCACATAAAATACCTCCATTGGTAAGAGGCCTTTTGGAGTAGTATAAAAAATAAATCTGCGAGGACTTAACTCAAAATCGACAATATCTTATTAATGTGAATCCATGATTTAAGTTGCTGAGACGAATACTTGATTTGATACAACATTACTATATAAACAATATTTCTGAATCTTGTAAATGATATAAATTTTCAATAGTTATAACTCTTTATCCAAAGAAATTCTCATCTAGAAACTCGAACATTCTAATTTGAAGTCATCACACTTCAAAAACCTTATAATTTTAAATTTTAAATACTTAAAGTCATTGTCATGATTTGTGATTCAGAATTTAGTTATAGACATGTTTCCAATGTTAGTTTCGACCTTCCATTCATCCTATTTGTAAAATTTAAGATGGCAAATTTTAACATTTTAAACAGAAGAATTATGTTTTAACGAGAACTAGACAATCTCTTATTATCCTTGTTTTTTCTGATTGTGAAAGTTATTTATCAATTATCAATAATGTATAATGTGTTACAAAAGAGAAAAATTAAAAATAACCCGTGACAGTAATGCTAACCCCAGGGGTCTGGGCACATGCAGTGACAATAATGTATTAGCTGATTAAGAAAAGTGAAAACAGACAAAGTTTAAATAAAAAACCTTCCAGAACAGTTGGTTGAATATAGTATCATTAAATATCATAAACGTTAATGCCACTTATGCAATGCTTTTGTGGCGGATATGGTTGTCCATGAACACCATCAAATTTTAAATCAACCGAACACATGCTTTGATGTTAACTTGGAAACATTATTGAACAGAAACAATAAACAAAACCTTGGTTCACAATTTCAATGGAAACACGAACTCTACCATTCTTGGGTTGTCCACTCATGGGCGTTGCAAGTTGCGAGTTTGGTTTGGATGATTCAAAAAGGGAAATGAAAAAAGTATATTGACGGGAATTTAAATTAAATAAATAAAAATCAACGAATAATTAATCAACGGACTGTGGAATCGCACTAACGGCACGGTAACCCTCTTCTTCTAGAAACCTAGAGCTTCTAGCATTTAGTTATGTGAACAACTCCTGAACACGCCAAATGCTGTTGACTTTTTATTTTAATACAAAAAATAGAAACAACCAAAGAATCCGAATTTGTAGGATGCACTATACCAAGCCAGCAATCAAGCAAATTTGTTTTCGGAAAGTGCCAATTAACATTGTTTGTGATTTAGGTTAACTCGCCCTAACCCATCAACATCACAGATCTCGATCACCGCAAAATGGAAATACAAAAGAATAACTTTCTATACTCAATCATGTTACCATGTTATTGCTTTTCTCAATTTCCGGAACAGATTGTGATTAATTAATTATAAACCTTAGATATTGTCAATTAATTAAAAATAAACCTGTACTCATAAAAGAAGCTAACGAACTTATTGGGCACTGGAGTATAAGTTATAACCATTTGAATTCTCTTTTCGTTTTTTTTTTTTGTCATTTGATGAAAATTTATATTACAAATGGCATGTAGTACAGAGTACTAGTGCCGTCTATTCTACCCTATGTAGATATTATATACTAACTACGAATTAGTGATTAATAATTTATATGCAAGGAAAGGCGCTTCAATAACCGCGTCTTCTCACTTTCCCTCGGCGAGTCGACTCAGTGACTCATTACCAGCACTGATCCGTTTCCCAGTTCCGGCGCGTGTAGCCAGAAAACACCGCCGCAGTCGACAGCGGCCGTTGTCGCCGGAATAGGCTCCGGTCGTAGTTGGCGCGTTTGTCAGGATCCGAGAGAGTGGAGTACGCGGCGTGGATCTTCATGAATTCGTCCGCCGAGGAAGTTTTCCGGTCGATCGCCGCCACGTCCGGGTGGCAGATTCTGGCCAACCGGCGGTACGCGGCCTTGATTTCCTGGGCGGAGGCACCGGCGGGGATGCCGAGGATATCGTAGTGAGAAGAGCATGAGGAGTTGAGATACGAAGGGCGTGGTTTCTCCGTCCAGGAAGATCGAGCTTCCTCGGTTGCAGTGGCGGTAGCGGTGGCGAAGGCGACTATTGGGCGGGATCTGGCCTTACAGGACGGCGAGGTCACGGCTTTACCGCAGAAGTTAACGGCGGGAAGAGACGGTTGAAAGGCCACAGAAGAAATCATATTTGGTAGTGTTGAAGTCGCGAAGATCTGTTAAGCTGTGGTTGGAAGAGGTTTTGATTTGGGAATTGGGATTGGAATATGGGAAGGGAATGGGTTAGGGTTGTTAATATATAAGAGGAAGGGTAGAGAGAGAGTGTGTGTGGAGCCCACAGTGAATAAAATAAAGTCGTGGTTTGGGAGTGTTTGGATTTGGAAACACGGAAATGGAACTTATCCGGTGGGCGTTAGCTGCTGACTCAAGACATATCTGGCTTGGGTTTCGCTTATCTAAATTCTGCTTCGGGTTCCACCACCACTTATTCTCGGTTAAACATCGCTCTCCTATTTATTTATGCATTTTTTTCAATTTTCCAAATTTCACGCTATTTTTCCCTCACACTTTCCATTTAATATTTTCCTTCTATTAGTTTTTTATGTTAATTTTTTTTTATTTTTATCTCCCGTATAATTTTCTGTTATTTTTGTTTCCACTTTATTCAGTAAACGCGCTGTTATTAATTATTAATATATATTTACAAGAAAAATAAATCAATTAATACATATAAATATTCATTTCTTAAAACTTGATATTAAATAAAAGAAATTAAAATTTTACTATATACTTATTAAATCATTTTTCTATCTAATAAATGAAAGAATAATAAAAATAAAAATTTCATTTTGTAATAACAGTATGGATTCTTAGGATAGATCGATTTGTGTAATTTCATGGTTACTATTAATGTTCAAATCATTATATAAAAGTGATGACATTTTTTTATCAGGTAATTTTGTTTTTTAATAAAATATGTGATAACTTTTTGGCAAGAACATCAAATCGTTACAAGTAATACAATGGATAAGTAAAGTATCGTTCTCTCAAGGGACTTGTGTAACATCTGAAAATTCTTCCTTTTATAATTCAATTAAACATTAAAATACACAAAACAATACAAGAAACACGTTACAGTAACATCCTTGATAAAATACGTTCTATGTTCAAGCATTCACATAAGCTTATCTTGATTTAATTCCTTAAAGCAAGTTCTAAAATTATCTATTAAATTATTAATTCCTTAATTAATTCAACGGATAATTTTGCATTAAAATCATATGTTTAGAATGACCAAAAGTACAGAAGTTATTCCTAGCATCATTCCTTTTAGTTTCTTTTCTTACGTTTCTGGTGCTAAAAATACTTTCCAGTATAAAAGAACCTTTAAAAAGAATTATACTTTATAATCTAAAGCAAGTCAAGAAAAGAACAAGAACAAAGACATATATTGTACAGGAAATTTACATTAATGTATCGTCATACAACCAATTCCAATGAACAGAAAAACTAGCCTCTCCTAGACATATAAAACGTACTCTTTACAGCAATTCCTTGCAGAAAGTGAAGTCTTGATGTCTTGAAGGGTCTCCTAACGATCTTCTCCAGTTCTCTAGAGCGTTTTTCTATTTTTTCATGTCCTGAGATGCCCTCTGCCTGTCTCTCACGTCTCTTTAAGAATCAGTTAGTTTTCATTAACTTTCACCATTCGCTCAGCGCACAGAGGCAGATTCGCTGCGCGAATTTCATTTTCTGGTTGCTCTTCAACGGTTGTCATTCGCTTAGCGCATATAGTCTGGTGCGCTTTGCGAATTTTAAATTTGTATTCTGGAGCAATTCGCTAAGCGCACATTATTTGGTGCGCTATGCGAATATTAAATTTTTGTCCTCTTTTCTGAAATAATTCGCTCAGCGCACAGTATGGTGCGAATTTTGTTTTCCTGACTCTTCTAATTTGCTTGCGCTCTGCGAGTATTGGCTGACAGCTTCCCATTTATACATCTTTTCCTGAACAATAATTTATTTAACAATCTACTTCCTATTACAATTTTTCACTGAGTAAAAACATAAATAATTACAAGATTGAGATAATTTATAAATGTAAAAACAACTGTTTTTCACACTTATCAACATGTTTTTTGTAACTATTTTGGTTGAAAATTTTAATTAAATAATTTTATCCTTTAATAAACAAAATCATTAGGTATTATTTTGAGATAAATATATAAGTAATTTCCAAAAGGTCACTCATCCCTAAATTACTTATATTTAATCATAAAGTTTTTTATGGATTAAACTATCCAAAAGCAAATACATTTATTGATATGAATAACTAAATCAATTCATTTTAAGTTATCCTTCAACCATATAGTTTCATATCTATACAGTCTCATCCCGGTATTTGTTCGATTCTTCCTTGTGTCCCTCCCAACTTGCCAGGAGCCGTTCTTTGTTTGTGTCTCTAGCATTTCGTGCCTCTTGCAGCGACGATTATTTCCGCCCTCGTCAGTGTCCAGGTGTCATAAAAATAAAAAATATATTATAAATATAATGTATGTAAAACGAACATCTAATTCCACGATGAATTTTGAAATTAAACATTAGGGGAGCACATAAAGTATTGACACCTTCCTTTTTACCTTAGATTCATATATCCATCTTTTGTCAAATGTATTATGTATACCGTTCACACAAAAATTGACTTCATGATGTATTATTTTATTTTATTTTCAAAATTTATCGCAACGCCGACATCGCTGTGTCCTGTGCTCTACGAGGTTGTATTATCAGATAATAATTAATTACACAGCATATTAGATTTAAATTTCAGTCTAATCAAATATTAGATATATAATTCGATTGAGTGAAGATTATGTGAAATTATTGTGAATTTTAGTATTGGTGTTGGATTAGTTCTTGTAAATAATAAAAGAAAATGAAATTGTAAGCAGCCTCGGAGCTAAAGGCTAATAAATGAGACAGCAAGGACCCACCAGTTATCTTTGTTTCACAAATGAAAGATGAGTAGCATGATCATGATTTTGATGTGTATGAGTATGCATGTGTCTATGTTCATCTTAGCGACAAAACCAAGTATATATCTTATGGTACCACCAATGTTACAAGTTGCACCACATGCGTGACCCCACATTCAAATTGCAATGGAACTAAAATTATCTTATATTTACTTCTAATCTTTTCATACAATTGAATGTGACTCATCTCATTAATTAGTATTATATGTTGACTAAGTACTTTTCAATTAACATTTAACTCAATCTTCGTATCTTTTAATTAAAATATGTATCATTGTGAGGCAGCTTATAGCATGAATTTAGCATATATAGAGAGAATTTTTAATGGTGAAAGTTATGAGAGATTTTGAAGCGAAATGTGAACACTGATTTGCAGTCTTTTCATAAGATTCTTCGCAAAAATGAAAATGAGGGAAAGAAAGTCACATCAACCAAAACAAAATTACCTATATGACTTTATATGTGATGGATTTTGGTTTGGAAAGAAGTTTTAAAGAAGAAGATGAATGAACTTTAAAAGTTGCGAACTGAAAGTTCAGAATTGGTTCATCAATTATCTTCTATGATAATTGAACCAAAATCGATTCTTTGCTCTGATTCACATAATTCACGTACAATCAATTCCGTTCACGTATAATTTGCAAATAATCAATTTAAAAAAATTTAAAAATAAAAACAAATAAATATGATTTCATATGTATTGAACCACCTTGACATAATCTCAAATTAAGGTTTATTGATATTTAAGTTGGAAACCTTACCTATCCACATATTTTTGAACTATACAAAATAACTTCTTTAAACTTCTCCCAATATCATAGACTTTTAATATTTAATATTTTTTAATATAACAAATTTTAAATAATAAAATCCTTAATATATTTGAGATAAGTATAGAGGAGAATACAAATGATTAAGATTAAGATTTTAGGAATGTTATAATGTAGAGTCCCTACAACTTAATATTAAGATTATGATTAGTCGGATATTGTTCGAAAGAATATATTTTATAGGAGATCTGTAGGATATGGTGTAAACGGCATATTTAGAGAGTGAATCAGCAAATAAGAAGGTATAATATTAGATAAATTAATGGTGCAGTCACGATCACAAGAGCATATACTTATTTATTTATTTCATTTCCTAATCACTCTCCAGCAATCAGTGGCAACTCTGCTTCGTCTCCCTAAACTGGACAAAACATTATGGTAAAAGAGTCATTCCACGTCTAAGTGCTGTTTTTATTATTATTATTATTATTATTATTATTGTTAATTCACTATTTTACGATTTGTTACTGATGCAACCAAATCTCAACATCAGTCACATACATCCATGGACAACCAAACAGCCCTTATGAGTCACTCTGCATAATAATTTAGATGAACTAAAAGAGATAACATTGAGATGTAGTACATATGTCTGATAGAGAAAGATAAAAACATAAAATATTTTTCTCTGCATAATTTCATCTTCCATTTTCTGTTGCCCGCGGGTAGACTTTTCTGTTAAACGAAAGGTCACCTTAATATTACCGACCGACCAAAATCTTTGTTGTTTCTTACTCACAAGTTGCGTATTCTTCTTCTTCTTCTCTCTTTATCACGATGAATTGCGTATTCTTCTCGAAAGTTTATTCTTGCTGTAAAAAGTCAATGGAAAAATAATTTCTAGAAACGAGGAAGCAATAATGCAACTTCTATTTTTTCGTACATTAAAAAACTCATTAAGATAGTCTAACAATTATTTAATTAGCCAGACTAGACAATACATATCTTGTTATAGTGTCAAAGTAATTAATAATAAATGAAATGACACAATACTGTGTGAAAATATGATGACAGGGAATACATACATTAAAGTAAGAGGCTGTGAAGTCAATATTTTGGATTAATTAAGTGTAATTGTGTGTGAATACAAATGCAGGAACTATATATGCCTGATATTTCTTTTATGGAAGAAAAGTGCAATATTACTTCCTCGTTAGTCATTTTGATTACATATTTGAAGTTAATTTTGATATAAAAATAATTAAAATACTAATTTAAACTTCACTCAATTTAATGAATTTATATTTATTTATATATTATAAATTAATTTTGTATTTAGTTAATAACGTGTTAGCATAAAACTTCCAAATAAAATGTTATAGAAACTTGCACAAAGCTAACATGTGGTGAAAGAGTAATATGCATAGTAGCTCCCAATATTTTACACAAAGGTGACTCTTCATGTCAAGGATGATTTTATCATTTTATTTAGATAAAATGTTTCGATCTCAGGTTTATTTATTGTTACATCGATAATGTTAATCATAAGATATTGTTCGTTTTAAAAATTAGAGTTTCATCACAGTTTCTTCAAAAGATAAAAAACAAGAATGAGTATTTAAACTTCATTTGATCGCAATTTCTAAATGATATATGATTATTGAGTATACGGAACAAACACTCCAGTCGAGGACAATGAGAGTTTTCACCCCACATATAATGTCAATGTTTCGATTCCAATATTGTTGAGGCATCATTAGGATCAATCATCGCATTCCCAAAGTATTATCAACTTCCGAGACTAAAGTTTTATCATAGTTTTGTTCTTAAAAGAACGTAAGTTACTTAGGTAGTAACATAAACAAAATTCACAAATGTGGCATCAAACCTAAACGGTAATATAAGCCCACAAACGTAATGTTCGAGTTACCTAAACAATAATAAAAGTTAAACCTGAAAATGCGACACTAGAGTTACTTAATTCAACTAATTACTTATTGTTTAAATAATAATAGAATAATTAATAATAATAAAATGATACCTCATCATAAATAATAATCATAATACCAAAATGTCAAAATTAATTATAATATATAGATATTACTCGAATAGACATAAGATTGAACTATTAAAAAATGAAAATACTTAATGAATCTTATTAAATCATGTACTTTAATCTATTTAATGGATCAAATAAAAACCAATCCTAACTAGAATTTGAGTTAAAAAAATATAGTTGAACCTATTAGGTGATTAAATAATCCTTCATATATAAGTATTAACCCATCGACTTGTTATATTATAAAGTTTTTAGTGTGTGTAAAAATGATAAGTTATTCATTGTAATTAGTTTATTTTGTAAATTTAATTCCTATAATACTAATAGTAAATTTATATTAAAACAAAACTTAAAACATAATTTTAATATATTTTTGGTTATTTAATTAAATTTATCAATTGAAATTAGCTTTATATAATAATAATAATAAACTTAAACTCTTTTTTTTTTACATTTTTGGCAAGCCAGTTCAAAGATCCATTTTTGACAAAGTAGACTGAACTCTCATGTTTTATCACTCTCACTGTGTCCAGCAAAAAACTTCCCAATATTTTTTTTGATAGGAACGGTACGTATGATAACGAATCTCACAACACAATAATAGAAAAAACAAAAATTAAGCAAATTATATTAAAATCAAATTAAATGGGAACTCTTTAATATCTTAATAATCTCTTTCAATTTGCTGTAAACCAATCCACATAAAAAAAAAATAACGAAAATTAGACTATTTTCCTTTTACTATTTAATTGTTATAAAAATGAACGTGACGAGCTATATAAAACAATTTACGATATGTTTGATTACCTTATGTAAGCTGATTTATTTTTACTTTAAATATTATATTTCCTTTTCATTGTGATTAATTATTAATATTAAAAAAATCACTAGAGGTAAAAAATAATTAAAAAGGTTAAAAGTACAAATACTAGAGACATTATATGATTTTGTCCGAATATATAATTGTTAAAAAATATATTAAATCATTTAAGTAAAAAATAGTGACATGACATCAGTAATCTAATTAAATTTTAATATGTGTAGATGACCCATCTTAGAGTGATTATGGATGAGACCGAAGAATGGACGGAGAAAAGGTTGAAATATAGTATATTAATTTGTTAGGAATGTGACATTGATTAGTAAAATCAAAGGTTTTCTTGCCAGCACAAATCAACGTTAGCATAGGTATAAAGTAACATTTTTACTGTTTCAATTGCGTTCCATGTCTATCCAAATCTGCATCTTGAAATCGTTAATATGTGCTCCAAGATAAGAAGGTCTGTATAATTTGTCAAACGTTGTTTTCAAATTTCAATTAGCCCAAGAATGTTTCTTATGTTCTAGATGTGTTTTCTTTTTTATTAATTAATCTATTTATAAGTCTTAGAGATGGTTACTGGCATCACCGTTGAGTGGTACAAACATATTTTGCGTCTTTGAACTGAATTCTGAGATAGGGAAAACACGTTGCCGCTTATCGTTCCATTGCTGTAACCAATGAAATTCGAGAAACATATTCTCTCTGTCTTTGTCTATATATTTAAAGTCAAAATATAGATGCATAGACAGAGAGGAAAAGACGGTGCTATAAAATTGTTATATATAAAGTCAGAAACAATATTAATAATTAAAATTATACCTAATCTATAAATTATTTTTTTTTAATTTCTATTAAGTATTTCTTAAGTGTTCATCCTTATATTAACGGAATATTTATTACTTTTTCTTATTGTACCTAATAAAACAATATTATATTTCTTAATTTCCGGAAAAAAAAATTAAAATACTAATACAAAACGAACCCAGAGAGTTGTACTATTTATCGCAGCATTTTTTTTCATCTACGACCACACACCATAGGTTTGCTGGCACCGTTTATGCCAACCTGTATCACTAGCCATACACGTGTCTAAGTTAATATGTGGCTCCCATTAATTTTATATGATCGTGATTATTTATGTAAAATTTTGTTAAAATTAAATAATAATGACATAATGATTAAATAATTTATATTTTAATATATATAAATATATAATATATGAAAAAATTCAAATATTTTAAAATTAATATAAAATTTTGTATATTTAATTTATGTTAAATAGGCTTTTAATTTTAAGATAAGTTTTAAGAAAAGTAATTCAATAGTTGTATAAGAATTAATGGAAACTACAATGATGTAGCTGGAGCTGAAAAAGATGGGCTCGTTTTGAGCGGCTCACTTTCTTTGTAACTTTATTCTTGGTATTGTGGTTTCTTCCTGCACCTCCCTGTTTTGTACGTGTACCTCCATGGAGTGGTGAAATGTGTCTCCTGTGCTCTTGTAATTAAGATGTAATACAAAATTACATCTTATTATAAAAAGAATGAAATTTTGTATTAAGTTGGACCTCTTTGTCATTCAGAAATTTCCTTACACGGCTATTGTTCCGTCATTCTGGTTCAATAGGTTCTGCTTTGAAACTTTTTTTTATTAGATTTATACAATCTAAGGTAGTGGTAGGACTGTGGAAAATTCAATTCATGTATTTTGCCTCTTACATATCCTACTAAATTTTATGAGACATTTTTGGAATGCAGAAAGAAAAAAAAGTATATACCAACATTCTAAAATCCCATTTTTAATGGTATAACACTGCTAAAATAAAATGTTTTATAGATGATGATAAAATAATTATATAAAACTAAAGCTTTCACAGGACTCAGCCATTTGGTTCAAGAGAGACAATTTCTTTAAGGTTTAATCATTCTGATAATCCCTATTTTCGGTGACTTTTTTTCAATTAGGTCCCTCAACTTTTCTTTTTCTCAATTGAGTCCCTATTTTTGAAACATTGAAGCAATTAGGTCACTGTCGTTAGTTCCGTACTAACACTCTTAAAAAGGGTGACACGTGTCAGCTCGTGATTTTTTTGAATTTTTTAAATATATTTTTTATTATTTTTATTTTTATTTTTTATTTTTTTCTTTTAAAAATAAAATTTGCCACATGTTAAGTTGACATTGTGCCACGTAGCAATGACAGTGTGAGGTGGCACTGACAGTGCCATGTGTCACTGTCAAACCACGTGTCATTGCGTTTGTTTCAATTTGGTCCCTGTATTTTTATTTTGTTCCAATTTGGTCCTTGTATTTTTATTTTGTCTCAATTTAGTCCTAATTATTTTAAAAATTTAAAAAAATTTGTTCCTTCCCAAATAAAATACGGTATGTACATTTTCCAAATTTTTGTCTTTATATTTGTTTTTGTTAAGCAAATTATTAGTAATGATGTATTTCAAATCGAAATATTTAATTCTAGAAACTTTTTATGAATTGTTGAGGAAGTATTGAGACTATACTTGTGTAGATTACCTTCACAAAAATATTTATTATTGAGATGNTAACTTTTATAGGTTACTCATTCATATTATTTAGGTTAAATGATTTCTTTNCTACTATATAAATAAAAATGTATCATATGTTAGTTTGTAATTTTTTTATTTTTCTAATAAAAAAAATAATTTGTATAAATTTTTTTGTAACGATTTATATACAAATAAAATTTTGTTTGAACTTGGAGAGAAACAAAATTGTTTAGTTTTTTTAAAAAAATAGGACTAAATTAAGACAAAATAAGAATATAGAGACCAAATTGAGACAAATTAAAAATATAGGGACCAAATTGAGACAAATCTAATGACACGTGGTCTGAT
>NC_028361.1:6270270-6361872 GCF_000741045.1 Vigna radiata var. radiata | reverse complement strand
TGGCAGTGTCATCTCACATTGTCATTGCCACGTGGCTCAATGTCAACTTGACACGTGGCATTTTTTTTAAATAAATAAAAAAATTAAAAATAAAAATAAAAATAATTAAAAATATATTTAAAAAATTCAAAAAAATCACGAGCTGACACGTGTCACCCTTTTTAACGGTGTTAGTACGAACTAACGACAGTGACCTAATTGCTTCAATTTTTCAAAAATAGGGACCCAATTGAGAAAAAGAAAAAATGAGGAACCTAATTGAAAAAAATCACCGAAAATAGGGACTATCAGAATGATTAAACCTTTGCTTAAATTGGAACACCATGATGAAAGAAAAACATGTTGAGAAATTTGAGTTATAACAAGTGTTGTATTTTGATAACAGTTGATTTTACATGTTTGTGTGTATATATTTTGTGAACAAATCAACTCCTTCATAGCTTTTACCTTGTTTTATCCTCACATTTAGTGTGTTTTCTAGTTTTCTTGTGTTTATTTAGTATATGCTTGTTTTTACCTCTAATCTCTATGTTTGAGTGTGTGAAATAAAGGAATAGGAAGCAATTCTAGTGGAGGAAAACAAGCAAGAACTCAAGGGAACATGTTTTGGGACCATAATTGATCAATTTGAAGCAAATACCCATGTTGGACGCCTTCGGAATCGCGTAAGAGCTTGAATTTTAGAATGCTGTCAAAGTTGTCCGGGCTGGGCACCCCCAAAGGGGGCTGGGGCGCCCCTGGCTGCTGATTTTCTGCAGATATGGCGCCTGGGCGCCCCCAAAAGGGGGTTGGGCGCCCCTGGCTGCTGATTTTCTGCAGATATGGCGCCTGGGCGCCCCCAGAAGGGCGCTGGGCACCCCTGGCTGCTGTTTTTCTACAGATTTGGCGCCTGGGCGCCCTTTGATTCGCTGTTTTGTGTTTTTATGGCGCCCGGGCGCCCCAGAAGGGGGCGCTGAGCGCGACTTTCCGCTGATGTGTCAAAAATGGGTTATTTAAACATGGTTCTTGCGATTTTTGGGTATTCTTCTCCTTCTACACTTCATTCTTCACCTAGAGAGATTGGGAGAGGCCTTTGGAGGCTATTTGGGGTGTTGGGAAGCTCTCCCACTCCTCCTTGGGTCTTCAAGCTTCTTCAATGGTGATTTTGCCCCTTTTGGGTTGAGGAAGAAGATGGGTCACAAATTGGAGATGGAGATGCGAAGGGGAGGCGCAAATGGAGCATGGAGCAGCTGCCAAGAACCTTGGAAAAGGCTTTGCATCTTCTCTTTGGTTCCAATTTCTTTCCTATCTCTTCAATATTGTGAACCCTAAGTTCTCCTGCATGGAGAGCTTTTCCTATTTGTTGAGATTAGATGTAATAAACTGAATCTTGTGTATTTTGTGATGTTAATACATATGCTTTTCCATTTCAATGTTAGTATTTGATTTCTATGCTCAATGCTTGTTGTGGCTTGATCACCCATGGCTTGAATTTTGGTTCTTGATATATTGGAAAATATGACTTGAACTTAGAACTGAAATTGAACACNTAATTGATGGAATTGAGTTGTTTGTAAATGCATGAGAATGAGTGGATGAACTCTAGTCTTGACAANTTGTAAATACACTATGTTAAATTTCTTGCACACCAACTGTTTGATAAAAATACCAAAAAGAGTTTCTTGTGTTTTTGTGCATTTTGATGTCTAATTGAGTTATGAAAGGAAAAATTGTCATGTGTTGCACAAGTCTCTTGGGAAAACGATACCTTGTCTTACCAGTTTTATTACTTGAACGATTTGGTACACTTGCCAATGAGTTAACATATTTGCTGCGAAAAGAAATGAATATGTTGCTTCAAGTTGGAAAAATTATAGTCCAGGTAAATTTTAGACCAAATAAAAATTATAATGTAATATTAGTTCTTTTTATTAGATTTTAAAAATTCTTAAATTTGAAGTTACTTATTTTAGGGTGATAATGTAAGATCTATATAAATTAAAAATATCTCTTATTTTTAATTCTATATTTATTAAATATTTATTTTGGATGTGACATTGGGTGTTAGAAGTATTAAGAAGGTGAATAAGAAGTTAACTAATATTAATTTTTATTTAATTTTCGAAATTGCTTATGGTTCAATTTAAATACAGGTATTATTATTTCAGTGAAATGGATTTGGTGTAGTGGTGGTGTTGTCCGTTCCATGTCCATTGTTGCTCGTGAACTGTGTTCAAATGTTATCTCTCTTTCCTTTAAAGTTGGTCAGTTGATTAATTCTAGCATTTTGAGATATTCATTACAATATTGTTTTATTCATCTCTAATGGAAGCTTCAAACATTGAAGACATTAGAATCAAGTGGGTTTCTTTTATTTTAAGTGTTAGTAGAAACTTGACTACAATTTAGTAGTGTATGTACGTTAATGTAATATTTACATTTAATGTATAGATTGTTGTACAAATAATGTATTAAATATTATTAGACAATTTAATGTTTAAAATGAATTATATTTTGTTAGTTCAATTGAATTTGTTCATTTCAGGCTAAATTGATTGGATCAGATGATAATACAGGAAATTGATTGGATATCAAATGTAATAATCAATTTTTTTAAAAAACATATTTTTTTATGACGTACATGACAATGTACATCATAATAGATTGATTCTGAAAGCCATATACTATAATAGGTGAAAAATTATTTGTTATGATACATTGAACATATTATGACGGGTAAAAATATTTACGTTATAAAACACCACATGTTATAACAGGTAAATTCAGTTATGTCATAATATATTCGCCATATTATGACTGATAAATGAAAATTTGTCATAATCGACTAGACGTATTATGACAGGTAACAAAAAGTACCTTATAATATGTTGAACATATTATGACATACTTTTCTGCTACGTCATAAAATGGCAAATCTATTATGACGCTAGTCAATATGTCATAATAGGTCATTTTTACATGTTATAAAATGTGATTTCTACACTAATGAACATTTAAGAACGAGCAATTCATACAACCATAAGACCACTAAACTCACTTATCTAGATGTAGACTACTGAAGGCCTACATGGTAGTATTTATAATCTGCAGAGTCATAAACAGGGTAACTCAACCTACTATCCATGAGGTAAATCTTCCACTCCTAAAATCCAAAGGGCTAGGGTAAAAACCTCCTGCCATTCTCTTCGCCACCCCATTCAACTCTACATGAGTTAATGGTTGGTAGAATATTAGGATTACCTTCTTACTGCAACCTACCTATCAAGCATTCGCTATAACTTACTTGAATATAGAATCTTTCCTTGAGATTCTTATCATACACACCACTTATTCTCATAACATTACACATATGTAGAAATTAATCATAACCCAACAATAGCATGAAAATAGGTAAACTTAACTCAATCACTCAAAAGATAGGAAAACACTTAACTAGTGACAGTATGCTCAGCGCCAAAAGTGGCGCTCAGGTGCTGATGTGTGAATAAAATGTAATTGCATTCAAATCTTAGTTTAGGCCATTTTCATACATAATTGCATTAATTTAATGATTTCCTCATACATTATCTTTGTTTTGGATCATACATTTGGGTTTTGTGTTTTTCTTGTAGATAAGTGCTTCTAAGTGTTAAAATCACAACTTTGAAAGAATTGGTGTCCAGGATGAAGAGTTGAAACCAGAGAGTTCCACAACTGAGCTGTGAAAATTTTCATAACCTGTGGAGTTGTTTAGAGAGAAAAATCCAAACCAGCAAGTTCAACAATTGCGTTGTGGCTTTTTCCACAACTTGTGGATTTACTTTTAGGAGTGCGAAATTGAAATGAGAGAAAAGCGTAAATAGATTGTGGATTTTTCCATAAACAATGAAATTTTTTAGAACAATTACTAACTTCTCGTAGATATACTTCAAGTCTAGACTTGGGCCCTTTCCCCACACATTTTACTGATCCTTAGGATCTCCTATGCTCCGAACAACATTGGAAAACAATCTCATAACTCGGATTTGTTACCTCAATCCAACTTAATTACTTTAAACCCCTCAAACTCAATTATATCCCTTTCAACACCAAATTTTTTGCAACTAACAACTTGAACAAGTCTTAATAGACCAAGAGTCCCCAAATCATCACATTTATTCCAGACCTTCTCATTCAGAACCTCACTAATGAAAACCCCTAAAAAGAACCAAAAACCATACAAAACACACTAAAAAGGCTAACAACCAGTTCTAATAAAAAATCTGCTAACATATGACTCAAACAAGTCTTAACCCCTCAAACCAATCCTAAAACAATGTATTCCAAGATAACCTTTATCTTAACTTTTCACTTGTCAAAACCCCATTTTTAGCTCAAAAACTACTTATTTCTTCTGCTAAATACAAAACAAGGACTTATGACAGTTTGACAACTCACATTTCATCAAATTTAATATCTTAAATTCATCACACACAACATTTACATCAGAAATCACATTTCACCTCATAATTAATCAATTTTCATATCAATACACAACATATACAAACAACTCAACATACTAGATTTCTCAATTCAATGCAATTTCACAATTCAATCAAAATTTCACCATACAAACATTAATTATAACTTGCTTAACAAGCAAAATCAAATAAAACTAGCTTCCCTTACTTTTTTTAGAAGACCAAACTATTCTAGAAGTCCTTATTCCGCTTTCACGGCTCAAAGAGTTTTATCTACACCTATAGACCACAAAATCATGATCAGGGTATTTTGTTAGAACCACTGATCAACAAAGAACCTAAAACAAGACTCAGACCATACATGCGATAAAGCAAAACCTCACATGCTTTGGAAAACCTGAAACCATAGAAAAAGAACATAAAACTAACTTACTCTATTTGAGAAACCGATAAGATAGACTTGAAGATCTCACCGCGATGAGCATACAAGCGATCTCTGATATTCAAACAGATGAACATGATGCCCTTAGAGAGAAGACAAATGACTCTAGAAAAGTGATTTTTAGATACGTGTTTCAAAATAATGAAACTTCTTTATAACAATTCCTTTTATATTAAAACCTCTTAATATTAAAATAATAGAGTCTCATTATTTTTAACTCACATCTAAAGTACTATTTTCTATGTCTTTATAGACTAATTACTTTTCTAAAACAATTATTTTTTTTCCTTTAGTTGAATAATTTTTAGTTAACGAATTATTGTTTTCAAAATTTATATTAGTTTAGATTAAATTAATGGAAAAAATATAATTTAAATTTATTTTATTTTAATCTAAACTATTTAGAGATTTAAAAAGGCTTAAAAGCAAATCAAAATAATTTTTTTTAAAAAAAAAAAAAAGTAAGAAATCGATTGGAGAAGAAACGGTTTCTCTTTCGTAAAATTTTGAAAAATTTAACAAAATAAGGTAAGGAATTTCCCTTCAACAGAGATAGGTTATTTAAATGAATAAAAACACTGTATATGAAAAAAAAATAAGTATTTATGTGCTGTTGTACTTCGGCCCATTCAGTTTCTATTTGCAGTCCCCTACTTACTCTTAGACTCTCTTTTCTATTTTTTTTTTCTCTCCAAGTATTACTCCTGGCTCTTCTAGGTCTCAAATTCCTCACCCAAAATATAAAATAAAATTAAACGAAAACTCGTGACTTTTAAGAGTTTCCATTATTGCTCACAATGTTTAAGCCACAAATGCAAAATAAAATGTCAAAACGACAAAAAAATAGTAACTAACCAAATAACTTCTTTTTGTATATATTAAATTTCAGTATGAGAATTTTTTATTTATAATTACAGTATTACACATTACAAGAATTACACAAACAGGCCCAGAAAAGCCTTGAACTTAAATGATGTACACTGATGTAACTCTGATACCTCAACTCAATAATCCACACACTAATGCATATGCTCCTCAACGCTAACCTTAACACTATTCTGCTGTGTTCTATGCCACAGATGTAGATTCAGAGTTCCATACACAGCAAAATGTGCACAACAACGGCTTCACCATAAATGGCAAAGCAGATCATCTTAGAGGAAAATCATCATTCTCTTTTCCTCAGTTATCTATCTCAGTCAATCAAACACATCTAATCTACATCTTTCGATGAAACCGATTCGGGCTCAACACGTTTCGAGAACCGATGCTTGCAGTTCTTAAAAGTCTGCGGAATTCTGGTAAGCTGATCTTTCCATCTTTATCAATGTCGGCTTCCTCAAGCAATGGATCAATGGAGCCTCTCAAACCCGTGTGCTGAAAAACCAATAAATCATATCAGTTGCTAGTAGCAAATATGTAAAAGTATAAACTTTGATGAATGATTAAAAACTTATTTAATTATTTTATTGCAGGGCTAGTATTTACTATTTTTAAAGGAGAATCTATAGTAAAAAACATGTTCAGGGTGCTTGTGAATAGACATGAGACCGACCATTCTAAGTTCATCTGGAGTAATGTAGCCATCCTTGTCCAAGTCAAATTTCTCAAAAGCAGCTTGTGACCGTTGCTGCCACTTAAAAGAATCATGTTCCTCCAACTGATGTACATGTAATGTAGCTGCTACAAACTCGGAGAAATCCACTAGCCCGTCTGTGTTGCTGTCTATCTGCCGGCACACAACAAAAAGCCACAACGGTGAATAAGAATGATTAGGCGAATCAAATCTATTGTCTCATTGAAAAAATACAAAATATTTTGGAAAAAGAGAGAATCCTGTACTATATATGAGTTGGAATCTTTAGAAAGTGAAATTCTCACTCCGCTTTCTCAATTAAGGATTCTTAACACTCTTTTTTCTACTTCAGAAGTACACTTCATACACTATCCTTACAGCTAGATAAAGAATATCTCTCAGTATCTGAAATTAAAAGTATTTAACCTTTGTACTACATATACTAATTAAACACCAAAGAAACTCCATCTTTCAAATTTTTAGTCAAAAAATGGCTGAAAAATAACCAACAAAAAAGTGGTGCCTGTAGAGGATTGTCAGAGATACTAACCGCTTGTAATATCTCTAGCACACGTGATTCTTTCAATTTCCAAGGGAGATCTTGAGCAAGAGCCTGCACAAAATATGGCCTTTAGATCAAAGCAGGGAAAACTATAGTTAAGGGGTTAATTTTCTCACCAATTGATAAGTAAAGTGTGTGGATTTAATATATTCAGAAAGAAGTTGATTAATGAGTTACCTGTCTCATCTCTTCAAGACTGATAGAACCATTTTTGTCCACGTCTATTGCATCAAACTGATCTTTCAGATCAGACAACTCTTCTTCATTAAGTGTGCTGGCCAATGCCTGCACGATAATCAAGTGACAAAAAATTGGCATCAAACAAGTTCCATTGCTTATAACATGCAAAGGTTTGAATTAATTTGTCCTTTCTCACCCTTAGTGCAAACTGTTTCAACCGACTATACTTCACAAACTGTCGCATGTTGTTCAGGACAGATATGTCAATAGGCATCTCTAATGCCTCTCCCCCTTCTCTAACCCATGGATGTGCTGGAAATATAAGAATTCGTGGATGCAACACAACATTAGGGTATGACTTTGTATTAGATATGTTTAGATAAAGGGGAAAAGTATACAATTAGAATACAGTTTGAATCCAAATTATTCGATTAAGAAAACTCTGTATGGAAACAAAATTAAGCATAATTGCTAAGCTCGTACCGAAACAGAAAAATCTATGAAAAGCTGATGCATTACTGATTCGGTAAACAAAGCTTGACCGAGCAAGTAACAGAGTTGAGCAGCTCTAGCTATTTCATAACATGTAAAGACTGTAGGCCACTCACTAATTTTGAAAATGACTATTTAATTACTACCATTTAGATAACCAGTTTACCTATTGCAAATTTACTGTCACTGCCGCATACGTGTACAGTAAATTTACATGGTGCAACGACAAGATTGGCAAAAGAAAATAAAGACTATGCGGGCTGCAGGCTGACCAACCCCGCCCGTCCTTGGCCAGGTGGGTTGGCAGACTCAAATAAACAGTTTGCTCTGTGTTTTTCTGTTCGGGGTTAGCGGCCAGCTTGCATGGTCCGTCCAGCTTTGCCATCTCTAAAGATTGCTGCCTTTTGACCTAAATGTCACAAGTTCAAATCCTAGAAACAACCTCACTACTTGTGGAGGTAAGACTAAGTGCATTTACCCTCTCAAAGTACCATACCTGAGAGTCTCATGCACTGGGACACCCCACTTGTTGCCTGCTTGCACTAATGGTTATGTCCCTCCTTTCTTCTTTTATCAAGATAACTGTACTGGTCTTTTTTCTATATTTGCAATCAGTTGTGTAGTATATTTTTCTTTTTGTCTTGTACTTTTTTTTCTCTTCGAATTTGTCCATCAACTTTTCTTTTGTACTTCAGTAATTCATTGCATTAAATTCGATTTTATTTAAGCAAACATCATTTTGATTGAAAAACAGATTGGTCTCGAGTGGTAAGAAAAAAAAAATAAACTTTTGAAATGTGGACATGATTGAAAGTCTAAAATGAGAGCCATTTTTGTAATATGCATAGCTTCAATATTTGCCATAATTAAAACTGAAATTTTTTTATTTGTTAGGGAAGAAAATCAGCACTTAAACTCAATGTTGATGAACAGCATTCCGAATGATATAAATTCAGTGCTTAAACTTAAAGCATTATTGATGGCTCCAAAATTTGAGACAGTGATAAAGCAGTTGGATACGTACATAGAGCCTGAGCAGCAGTATATCTTGCACGGGGATCTTTTACCAACAATTTCTTCACAAAATCTTTTGCAGCATTGCTTATGGTTGGCCATGGTTTCCGCCGAAAATCAGGCTTGTTCCGTAAGACCTGAATGTGACAAGATTATAAATTAAATGTAATATCAAAAGATTTTCAAGTTCTTAATTAAAGGTATGAAAGTAAAGGCCAAACATTTATTCTTGGTCCTAAAGAAACAAGAATAGATCAAAATCTCACATAAATTACAGGAGATTCGTGTCATAAAATGAAATATACCTCCTTGAAGATACCATCCTCTGTCTTATCCCAAAATGGACGTCTCCCACAAAGCAATATGTATGTAATCACACCAATACTCCATACATCTGACTCAGGACCTGACTTTCGTTTTAACACTTCTGGTGCAACATAGTAAGCACTGCCAACAATGTCTTGAAACCTCTTCCCTGTTCTCAAAGAGAGAAAAATATAACTCCCAAATAAAGATTGCCAGAACAAGTTGAATGCAAAGGGGGATAAATCAATTTTTAGTTCAAATAATTTTGCTCACCAGGCTTTATGAAATCAGACAAACCAAAATCTGTAGCTTTTAAAGGTGAATCTTCTCTGGTTGATTTGAAAAGAAAATTCTGCGTGCAAGGAGGAAAAAATTTAATATATAGTAGCACATACAACTCAATATTACTTAGACATGCCAGAAACTATAACACACCTCTGGTTTCATGTCTCGATGAACCAACCCATGTAAATGACACTCAGCCGCAACCTTAAGCATCTGCCTTACAACCACAGCTGCATCTTTTTCAGAATAACGACTGTCCTTCCTGATAAACATGATGGCAGACAGAGTCAAGTTCCACGACAAGAATATACAAATACTTGGAGGTATTAGGGATCATGGCTCTGAGATTTGAGTAATGTAAACAGTCAGGATCCGTTCAGACCCGGGTGCTGGGGATGGGGATCACATTAGGAAACTTACTTGGCCAATATCCGATCTAGCAGTTCTCCACCCTCACATAACCTAAGATGGAAATTGTGACAAAGTTCATGTTGTTAATAACATTGATGTATACATAAAAGAACATAAGAAAACAATACAGAGGATTCGATGTATAAGCTCCCAAAAGATATATCCTGAGTATATTGCAGTTAAGTAATGCCCAAAATCATATGAACACAATGAAACAGCATAAAGAAGAGACTGAACACAAAAGCAACTTACTCCATAACTATGTACACGTATGAATCATCCTCAAAAGCATTGTAGAACTGAACCACATTTTCATGGCCTGTAAGTTCTTTCAATATCTTGACTTCACGCTTAACATCCTCAACCGCTATAGGGAGAACCATCTGCCATCAAATTCTAGGAATGTTTCAGGATCACACGAAACCTCATATTATAACAAATTGGAACATAAATGAGAAGAAAACGCCAAAAAGCGCTCAGAGTAAAACTTCGGAACACAAAACACATATTTCGCATATATTAAAAACAATTGCAGGCATCGCCAACGCTACCCAGATTCATTATTACCCCGCTGCTCTTTTATTTGTAGCGGAAATGGATCAGGATGTGGATTTTCACATCGCAATCAGCCCTAACTAGTTCTACCTTAGTAGTTTTTCACATCTTTGCTGTAGAACGTGTAACACGCTCAAATTCAAACTATTCCGTATGACTTTAATTAGTTCTATCATGACCTTTCAAGACGATGCTGCCACATAACGGTGAGCTAAAGTGAAAGTTAAAACTGAATTATCAATAACTTGTGAACCTTCCTTCTTCAAAGAAGAGGGGCAAAGAAAAAAAAACGAAACCAAGTTGCTTAATATACAAATTGCAGAAAAAAGAATAACTAATCAACCTTCTCATGGTAGATAAAAATCGGGCTAAAAACTTCAACCTCGAAATCAGAAATTCGAGCAAGTCGAGGTCAACGACGAGCAAAATAAGATGCACTGGGGAATCAGCAGAATAACAGAAACCCCTGTTCAATTAAATACTGTAACTAAAGCTCATCATTATTCCATATTCCAAATGAATATACCAATCTCCAGCACCAAAATAAGTAGTATCTCCGCGAAAAAAAAAAAATTCATAATTAACCCTGACCCATCAACTAAAATTGAAAAAAGAACAAAAATTGATTTCCATTAGGACGTAACAATCACAAAAATAATCTAAACTGGATTTCCTGTATCCGCGGAAGAACAAAATAAACAACACCGAATACCTTGTTCTTCTCGAGTCTCTTAACGGCGACACGATCCCCATTTGCTTTGTCTATCCCAACGTAAGTGTAACCGAATTGGCCGTGTCCCAACAACTTCCCGAGCGAAAATCTCTTGTCAAAGTCTTTCTCGTATCCAAAATCCGTGCGCTTTCCGCAAGGCAGTGTCCCCCCCGGGCGACGCACGTTCGCTTTCTCCTTGGTGCGTGGGGGCTTCCGCGATTCTTCGCGCCGCCGTTGACCATGCGACGACTGTTGCTTATGCACGACGGGCTCCCCCTGCGCAGGCAGCGGCTCCGAGAATTTGCGGTTGCGATTGGAAGCACCAGCGTTGTTGCTGCTGGAGCCGCTGACCTTGGTGCTTGAAAAACAGATGCCCATTATAGAAGAATGGCAGAGAGATGAGAAGATGTTAGCATTCAGTGGTTGATTAGCATAGAGAGAAAGAGAATTTAGAGGTTTATGCGTAGAGTGGATGATTGTGTGCGTGAGAGAAAGAGAAATAGGAGAAAGGAAAGAAGGAAGCAGGGAGGAGGAAGAAGGGTAGAAGGTGGAAGGTGGTGGTGGTGGTCAAAAGAGACTTTTGAATGAAAAATATGAGAGAATGGCAAAACTACTTCCAATAATTCCTTCCCATTGGGAATTGTAAATTTTATTTTTTTAATTCTTCATTCTTCAACTTAGCTGTCACTTTTCTTTTTGCTTTTATAAAAACACCTTAAACTTTGTTTCCATTCTTAACTCATCTCTTCTTTTATTTTAAGGTTTAACTCCTAAATTTTGATTCAGGATCTCATCTCATAACCTACTTAAAGAGTTATAAGATTTTTAGTATTTTTTACCATTATCAAAATAGATCATTAACTACATTTTAGGAATCCCAAATCCACCTCTTTAGGAATTCTGTCCCTTTTCTCTATTTTTTTAGAAGGTTGTTGTTTCAAATAATTAACAAATATGTTTAGTAAAACCTATCCAACAAACTTAAACTATAGCTCATTAATTGTGACATTTAAACATAGTGAAAGAATTTTGTCTTTAATTATTTTCGAATCATTTTTATTTTTCTATTATTATAAATTTTAACATCACTTTTCTTCATTATTTTCAAATTCTATGACTCAAAATCTTAATTTTCAATAATTTTTATGTTAATTTTTTACAATTAAAATTTAGAATTATTAAGTTGTTTAATGCACTTTTTTCACTATTATTTTTTTATTTTGAAGTGGTTGAGTACAGAATAAAAGAAATATATATAGAGAGAACATAAATCATAAAAATGAAAAAAAAAAGGAAAATAAGAAAATGCACCGAATTAAAAGAACTCGATACACAGTATCAGCTCAGACGATTAACTCGATCATTTGATTATGAAAATTTAAATTAATATTAAATTCTCAGTGCTACTTTAATTTATATGTTTTTTTTTTTTACTTTCACTATAAACTTATCAAAATTTCACATTACAAATTTAAGTGTTTTTTTTTATACATGAGATGCCATTTATACTTTGTTTATTTAACACATATTTCTATATTTTTATAAAATTCTTATAGTATCAATTATTCTTACATTTCAGATAACGTTGATATTTTTATTCTTACTTAAATTTTGCACAATAAATTTTCTCAGTTCTCAACAATTTATACCTTCAACAAGTTTAATTTTTCTTCTTCTTTTTAGACATGTATTATACTAAAACCTATTTCTTTCAAATTATAGTTGGCCATAACTGTAAACTATTTTTCTAACAAATTGAATTGTCATCAAATGATTTTTTTTTAATTCATTAATGCTATATATATATATATTCAAAAGTTTATTTATTTTTCACAATTTTGAATTGATTAAAAATATTTGTGTAATATAAAAACTATCTCCAGTTTAATTATAAAATAAATTATATTGACACCATTTAAATGTTGCTAGAAATGTAATTTTTTTTTTAATTTATTAGTGGTAATATTTCTTGATTATTTTGAGAAAACTACATTATGAATTCCTAATTATTGCTTAAGTAGAAATAATTACTATTGCTAATTGTACACTCCATTTGACAATCTTGTATTATAATTGATTACCAGTTCCTCCTAATTTAATATCCAACAAATCATGGCAAAGATTAAAATACTAATAAATACACTAATGTTGACCAAGTCTTACTCTTAAAAATAAACAATATCATTTAATGGAGCAATAATCAAATGAATTGCAATTTCACTGTTGGTTGGTGTCCGTTGTTCTTTTCTGACATTTTCATTTTTCTACACTATTTATTATCACATCACAAATTTAATATGATTTTACTTTATAATAATTTTATCTACTTATATGTGGTTTAAAATCTATACAAGATCAACAAAAGAATCTGCAATTTAAGTATTTAACTTTAACTTATGAATTCAAATTACTAATTTATTAGTTAACGAATTCATATAGCTTGTCAATATTAATTATAAATCATAGTCACCCAAGGTAAACATTATTTAAATAACATGAAGTGCAAGTATTAAATGCGAGAATGCTATTCTTTAAAGAAACAAAATCTCATACGCTAACCAAATCTAAAAGTAACTCTTGCATATAAATATATCTGTTTTTATATTTTACTATAGTTAATATTAATTACTTTAATGAACTTATAGCTAGTCATTTGTTAGACTTATGATGTAACATATTTCTCAGTACACATTCTTAGTCAAAATTGAGTCATTGTGAATCCAGGTAGAAAATACTGCAAAGAGCATTAGTACGTCAACCATATTTTTATAATAAAAATACATATACACACAATTTTGTGACAAAAAAGGGTAGTAGTGAACATTAACATATTTTATACTTAAAGGAAAGGAAAGTTATTTATATTATAGATATTAGCTCCAAGAATCTGAATATACTTATAAAAAAATTTAATTATTAAATTATCATTATAATAATGAACATATATAAATTAAAGTTTGATAAAATTGTTAGATATATAATTTTTATTTTATATTTATCTTTTATTTTTAAGTTAATTTGTTATTATTTTTTATTTTTATTTTGGATTGAGTTCATATTTCTTTTATTATAAATAAAAAATTTTATGTGTGTATTTAACATAAGGAAGATTAATCCCAAATATAATTTTTTACTGTATTTAACAAATATAAAAAAGATTATTATTATTATTGATGTTTTGTATATTGAGTTAGCAATAGATTGAGAAGGAGAGTGTGCATTGGTTTGATTGAAATGAGGATATTGTTGTGTGTGTGAGTATTTATATATATATAATATATACCCCACACAACCAATCAATTATTTATATATTCTGAAATTTAATTTAATAAGAAAATAGACTTTGACTTGATCACTTGACTGTGGTTTTCCAGTGAAGTGTGTCTTATTAGGATGCTTGAATTTTGGGAGAACGCGTGGACTACAAAATTCAAAGATTCCAGTCGGACTCAGACTCTAACCAAGTGAAATTAATATACTACAATTTAATTCAACTTCGACTAACCCTAATAAAATCGTCAAACAAACCCAAAGAAAATTTTCTATTTTTAAAAATTAAATAAATAAGATCCTTCACACCTATTATTATATGCATACGTCCGAGATATAAAAGAAAATTCAATAACACTTATTACTATGGCTAAATCAATGGAACAAAATACATGGTTATAGTTTTAAACTTATTTTAGGCTATTATTTATAGTTTAGTTGATATCAACGTGAATAATTATGCCTTGATTCATATCACTATGTGCTAGTCACATATTATCATTTATTTTCCTTTAAAATAATATAATTAAATAAAGAAGAAGTTGATCAATTCATTGTGATGTTAAAACAATCTTTAAACATAAGAAGTACTAAAATGTATATATGTAGTAAATCTCACTGTTAGCATACTCCAAGATTCCATTGACTCTTGTAGATTATAACGAAATTAATGAGAAAAAAAAAAAAAAAAAGACATCTGCATATGTTGAGACCACACTTTTCCAAAACATTAACACTTAAATGCAAAAGCAAACATTAACACTTAAATGCAAAAGCCTGATTTGCTTTCTCCTTCAACAACTAACAACTAACACAAAAATACAGTGTTTCCATTTATTTGATAAAAGGTAAAATGAGAGTTTTTGGAAAAAAAAAATATATTTTGACACACAAATTTTTTTTATATTTATTTGATACTATTTTTTTAGAAAAATATAAATATTAACTTTTATTGAAAAGAGATTAAAATAAAAGGTAAAATGAGAGTTTTTTTGAAAGAAATGATATTTTCACACAGAAATTTTTTTATATTTATTTGATATTTTTTTTTCTTTTTAGAAAAATATAAATATTAACTTTTTTTATTGTGATTTTATCTTTTATAATGTATGTTAAATAAAAGGTAAATGTATGTCGCCGTATACTTTTTTTTTTTTTTAAATTCACTTCACAAAGTAAACAAAAATAAAAATTAACTTTATTTTATGAGTTTAGTTGATCTCAATTATTATCAATGGGACATGTTTATATGTGCAATTATTGGACACGTGGGTACAACTGTGCCAAGTGTTTATAAGTGAAATGCTTACCAAATCTTCCTACACGACATGATGATATTAAGTAATTTTCCACATATTTAGGAACTTTTAATCATTATATTATTTTTGGAGGATTAAGCTCACAACACCATACATTTTTAACGCGAATTTGCTCATTTATCCAAATTATGATTTTATCTTGAAAATTATTATTAATTTTTTTACATTCAATTATTCTTTCATTCTTTTTAATCTTTTAACTTGAAAGATGTTTATTAAATTTAAATACTTTAATAATAAAATTAGAAATAAAGGCTCAAATTTAATATTTTAATAAAATCCAAATTTAAAATTCAATTCATTTTTAAACAAATGTTTCAATATCAACATACGTATTTGCCAAGTTTAACTTTAAAAAGTAAGACATACTATTCATTTATAACTTATTTGATTTCTACCATATGTGTAGCATGTTCTCATCATGCAATGATGCAACCAAACATCAATCCGTTTATTGTGTTTTAATATAGTACTCAAATTAATTAACAAAGTATTGTTTTTCTCCAAACTGAATAATGTCTGCCCTAAAAAAGAACGTGAAAATACAAGCCAACAAAGGGTTAGTTTGGTATCACTTGTATTTTTTTATTTTAAAATACTCTCTGGGTCATATTAATATATTTAATTTACTGACATATCAGTTAACTATTTTACTTTTTTTATTAAATCAATATTTAGTCTTACAAATATTTTTGACATAATAACGTGTTTATGAGATCTGTATAAATAATAATAATTATAGGGTCAAGTTGACCAAAAGCCCTTTAGGTATTGCCAAGTCAATAAAAGTGGTGATTTTGATTTGGGCAAATATGTCAAAAAAGGAGACAACCTTGGTGTGAACGGATTTAAGTTCACGTGTTGAAGGAAGGCAAATCATAATCTAGCTAGCTCAGTCATCATAAAACCATGGTCGTTTTTCATGTATCAATGTCTAATTCCCGTATCTTC
This sequence comes from Vigna radiata var. radiata, assembly GCF_000741045.1. Taxonomy (NCBI): domain Eukaryota; kingdom Viridiplantae; phylum Streptophyta; class Magnoliopsida; order Fabales; family Fabaceae; genus Vigna; species Vigna radiata. The sequence goes on along the minus strand of NC_028361.1, from coordinate 6,345,358 downwards.
GGATTCATAATTTATTTGGAAGACTGAAATGAAAATTTGTAATTGTTAAAAAAAAAATAATATTGCAAGCATATATATATATATATATATATATATATATATATATATATATATGTATGTATCTAATAATAAATATATTAAAATAATAATTGTTTTTCTGATTAAAAACCAATATTCATATTGTTCGTTGGTGGTAGGTATAATTGCACATGTGCTTATGTTGGGTGCCAGTAGTCACAGATTCACAATACTGATACATGAATGATTTACGTAAAAGTGCAATGGGCTGAGCCTTTTTTTTTTTAAAGGTTATATGTATGAAGAAAGATCAGAGAGAATTAGAAAATAACAAAGGAAATAGTTTATCTACCAAAGCTGATTTAAAGAAGAAAACAAACAATTAATTAAATAAAGTGTAAACACAATAAAAATAGAAAGCATGTGATTTTAGCAGTCTAACTGTTCGAAAGTCAAATCTAAGGTTATTTACTTGATTACTTTTTTTTTCGTTTACTTTTTCCTTTCCATCTTCTCTCTTACTTTAACCAAACAATACCCAAGAACTTTGTTAATATAAACTATTCATAATCAATTCACAAGTTTTAATAAATAAATAGATTCCATCATATCTTGCATCAAGTGATATCAATATCATGCGAAGAAAAAGTGATAAATATATGTGTATTATGATCTTGAGTAAAAACATGAATTCTTACTGAACTGAACTCATTCACTGTAGCTATTACAATACACAATGCATTTTCACTGTTCCCATACAAATCATGAGTTTTGTAAGTTTTTATTCAAAATATAATTTATGTGAATGATAACATCCCTATCACTGAAGGTAATTTTCGAACTTATCTACTGAATCTAGACTGGGTTAATTATTCAAATTTAAATAATACATAGATAAATAATAAAAGTAACAGACTAATTCTGAACACATTTTAAATAGTCATTTACTCGATGATTCACAGATGTATACAAATGTCTTCTACAAATCAATGACCCCTTAATTATACATGTCGGTCCCTCATCATGCTCCTGTAACTAATACTCTACTGTGTATAGCTCTAGTCTAAAGCAGAAGAAAAATGAGACCTAATATATAGCCATTGAACAATTGGATTCAACATATTAACTATCACTACTCTACAAAGCTGGAATATGTACACATATTTACAGTGCTGTTACTTTTCAAGAAAAGACTACCATCAGAACTTAAAACCAGGGATGCCACGTTGGATCCATCATGCACAAGTTCCTAGGGTTCAAGGCAGCTTCAACCAATTCAGTAACACCCCTCTGCACAGGTTGTGGTGGATCCATAACATTCTCCTCCTATATAAAAAAAAAAAACGTAAATACTCTAGATTAAAATAGCAGGCAGCATAAAATATACTAAATCGGTACAAACTTGGGATAGACATAGTCAAAATTCTCAAAAAGTATTTTAAATACTATGTTCCAGAACATCAATTGTAGTGAAAAACACCAACTGACAAACTGATTGACAAGGGAATGGGAAAATTGAAAAGGAAGAAAATAGAACGAACAAGTATCAATAATGACCGAGTGTAAGGACATTAGCAGGAGGCAGAAACTTACAATCAGTGATAATGAGTGGTGCCAACAGAAAAAATAGAAATGCAAAAAACCTTCATCCCCTTTCTTTCCTTTTGTCCAAGTAATTACTAAATCCATAAACATGTCCAAAAAGATAAAAGTGGATTGCTTTATTTTAGCCAGGTAACCCGTAAAATACTCAGAAATTTGTTACAGAAGAATTTATCTCCTAGTTCCATCAATCCAGCAATTAAAGAGAAAACCTTAAGTGGAATTTCTAAATCAATTAAATGAAAGGATAAACAATTTCAGAACACCGAGAAGGGAACGCAATTTGCTTACTACCTCTTCAGAAAAATTTTGAGGAGCGATTCCCTTAACCCTCGTAATAACATGTTCCACATTTGTGATAACTTTCTGCTTGAAGTCAACTGGGCTCATGGTACCACCTGCAGCCATAGAGGCCATGGGCATCCCAAGGGGCCTTCTCCAAGACCAAGACAGTAGCTCATCGCGGAAAAACATTGCTAGATGATGCCACAGGTGCTGACTTTGCTGTAATACCAATAATTTAACAGATCAATTGGTAGTATTACATTGAAGTAACATCAAAATATTGGAGAATTCAAGTTTATGTATGCACGCTCAGTTCTTACCTTAGGTGAAGCCACAGCCTGTGCAGCTGCACACATTGAGGATACGATTAGGCCTTCCACGCCATGGGAGAAGAAGGCTTGCATATTCCTTGTCAGTCTAAATGGGACTGGTTCGTTAAACTCAATCAACCCATTTGCATCATATGCAGGATGAAAATCAGTTTGGAATATTTTTCCAGTGTTCTTAGCAAACAAAATCTTATTCGGAGACCTCCCACCAATTTGTAGCATAAAGGACATGAAACTTGAAAGGGCTAACTGGACGGCAAACTGCTTCTTGAAAGCCCAACTATGGTTGCCACTTGGTAGTGTTTTATACATATACTGCGAAAAAATGTTGTCATTAACAAGATTTTTTGTTATCTCATTATAGGCTTGCAGACGAAGATCAACAACAGCTTCTGGTGATATTTGGCCAGAGATAGCTTGGTTCAACTGCTCCTTGAAATAGGTTATCGGAAGATCTGCCTCACGGTCATTCCTTGCACAATGATTCTCATAGACCTCAAGGAAAGTACTATACATCAAATCATCTTCCACCATGCGAACCTGTCCATACAAAAATACAAGTAAAATTAGAGGATACTTTAAGCAGGTAAAAGTTTAAATTGTAGTCTTGATTTGATAGTCTTTCTTGGTTGCAATCAAGGCCATGGTTCCATCAATCTAAAACTAGTGAAAAGATACAATAATGAACTAAGAAAATTAATTTAACCTGAGACCAAACAGGAATAATTATGGGTGTGTGAATGCATATGTGACGGCGTCTTGATTCCTTGTGCTTCTCAAACATTTGGTTCATCACACGGAAAAGCTGCAATATGCGCTCATCACTTCTAGCATTGGGAGTCAAAGATGTCTGAACAATAAAATGACGTTGGGAGCCATCAGAGCCAATTAGTGTCAAACGGCGAAAACTGCTACCATGCCTCCGCACAATTGGAATATCTGCCGCAACCCTATCCAACTTAACAGTATGATCTGGTGCAATTTCCTGGAACAAAATAAACAAATAGGAATCAGTATGGGATGCACCAAATAGTTCCCGGGTAAACACGGGTCAGTTTAAGGAAATATCAATTCTGTAATATATTGTAGTGCAACACATTCAAATTTTGGCACTTTTTGAAAAGAAAAAATTCAGAATCGGTTACCTGATCAGTGAAATATTGCCCAGGGACTTCAACATCAATAACATGGAAGTCCCGCAATACCTTGCTTTCTTCTTCCAGCTTTAATACTGCTGGAAACCGATCCTCAACGTTGCTTTGAAGAACATTTTTCCAGTGTTTCAACCGCTCAGTCAGTTGAGAGAGGGTAGATGGAAAAGTGGCAGTGCTTTCTGGATCAAGATCTCGTTCAAAATCCTGTTTGTACTCCCTCACAAAATCAACATGCTTATTTACAGCGTCAGCAGAAAAGCAAGCTCTACAAACACCAGAGAGTTCTTTCTTGAGAGACTGAGGAACTTCAGCGGTTGTAGCTGTTGGATATTTATAGCAGCGATGAAGCAAAGCATTAACCACAGCCAGAAGCCTCTCTTCAGGAAGAGTGACAAATCTTGAACCAATTTCTGTTAGCAAGATCTGTGATATAAAAGTTTTGTTATAATAATCCAAGTAACTTCTATTTTAGGTAACACGTAATGCAGATTTTATTTTCAGATACAATGGCACAATTCACAAAAAAGTTATATAAAAAATCATTTTAACTCTTATGCTAGTTCAATCCACATAAACATGAAAGACGAGCTTCCAGGAAGTACCACACAATTAGACAATTTTGCTACAAATCCAAGAATATAAAAATTATCTACTGTCCTTTTTCATGTGGCTTTGTCCATGGTGTATCACTTTATGTTTACTTTGGTACATTGATTCATAGCTCCATTCAATAAATGTGTACAATTATCTCATCGATATTCCTAAGTGCCAGCAGCAATGGTTTTACGCATGCAACAGGGAGAAAGGGTGAATGAAGATGGTGAGGTTGAATAGCACCGTCTTTAAACAAAGTAAAACAACTTAAAAAGTCTGAAAGATGATGACCTCGAGTTCACTAGCCAAATTAGCATGCTTGCCCCTAAGGGCCTCCATTATATCTTTTGCAGCATCAAAAGCACTGGCAGCTGAAGCCACAAAACCTAAAGCACCAGCAGCACGTCTTAAAGTGTTTTGACCACCTTCATTGAGGTTTGCAGAACCTTGCTGCAAAGGTTGGTCATTTCCATTGTGCATGTTGCTTTCTACACTTGTAGACCTTTCAGGTTCTTGCCCATGTGAGTTTCCACCATCATGAGATCCAATTCCACTCGCAGGCTGGGAGCTTTGGTGAGCTTGAATATCAGTTGGCAAGTTACTCCCCCCTGGACCCTGGACTCTTGCATTTCCATCAGCCAACCCACCAAGAGAACCAGTACTAGTACCAGAAACACTTTGTTGTGTTCTTTGTTGAGCCATTGCAATCCTACCAAGTTCAGATTTATTCGCAACATCGCGTCGTTCTAGTAAGTATGTGCGCAACCAATAATACAAAGCCTGAAATTCAGGAGAAGAAACTTGTAAAAATTTAGGATCTACATAATGTGCAATACACAAATGCAATTATGGAAACACTCACCTGAGGATACAACGTTGCAATCTTCATAAGAACAAGTTTACAGTGAGGAGCTTCGGTCCTCTGAAGAGAGAGCAAAAGCTGTGGAATCCAAGAGAGCCAAACCCAATGTGGTATTTGTTCATAGTACTTATCAAATGCCCTTCCAACAGGCTCATTAGACGTATCAAAGCTAAGAAGATAAAGCACACGAGCAAGATGGCTTCTTGAATTGGACACACCAAATTTTATACCTTGCAAAAAGCAGCTGACAGCATATTCCAACCAAATCTCTTCATGAGTTTCTCTGTAAGCCTATTTGAAGTAGATGACAGATAAGTACAAAACTTAGTTAATACTTTATCAGTCATAGAAAGTAACGTGAAAAACAGATTCTAATTACCATATCACAGTAGTCTCCCCAGCTTATCCATCCTTTCGGCAAGTTTTTGAAAAGACTAATGGCATTTGAATAAGCAACATTAGTAGACTCGGAATCATTCAATTTTAACAAGAAATCCCCTTTCAGACGGAAAATTTCAGCCTTATGCTTTGCAGGAAAATACTCTAGATTAGTGCTGTTGATCAGATTAATACCACTTGTAAGTTCTCCCTTACTTTCTAGGTATGCCTTTGCTTGTTCAGTAATCTTAACAAACGCTTCCTGTAAATACTTGACAAAGAGCATATCAGATAAAATCTACACAAGTTCTTAAATTTCAGAGTTCAATACAGTCAAATAAAACGTACTGTGAAAATAAAAAAAGGTATGTTAATGCTGTACAAATAACATACAGATTAATAAGAAAAACTGAACTTGCCATATGATTTTCATGTCAAAATAATCAGAAAAAAATGGAAAACGACCCTCAATGGTTAGGTTCATATAATTAAAAATGTACAGATGATGACAAAAATCAGATAATCCTCTAACTACAGATGACCAGATATCCTACCTGCACTTCCATAGTTGAATGGCCGTATAATTTTTCAAGTATGGTGACACAGACATCAAAAAGGCCTTGCTTGCGAGCAATGTGAGCAAGCCTGTTTACAGTCCACGCTTTGTCTCGGTAACCAAGATGATGAAGTGCTGAATTTGTGGCACCAAAATCTTTGAAAGCATCAATGACAGAGTTGTACATTTCATTCCTCCACTGCAGCAAATCATACCAAACAGACATATTATCCCATTCATTTGGGGTTCTAAGTCTCCATGTCTCAAGGATGTCCTTCAGATCAGCATAAAGGTTCCCTTGCACACCAACCACTGAATTTCCTGAGAGCTTATTTCCATTGGAAATATCTATTAGAATTCTAGCTGACTCTTGAACTTCAACTATTTGTTGGAATTGCTGCAGAAGAGGAATTCTGGAATGAACAGACATTTCAGGCAGCTGCCACCATTGTTCTAGAGCAAGATCAACAGCTTTACCTACCATATTCTCAGCATCCCCCACACCATTTGTATTTTTATCATGAAGAGCAAAGTATGCTTGAATTAGACGAAGCTTTGGAGTTTCTTCCACTTGAGCTTTGGGAATGACATGCTCTTTCATATATGTCCAGTCAGGCAATTTCCAAAGACTGTCAAGCAGAATTTCGTAATTCTCAACACTCTTGCCAAAGTCTGCCAGTGCTTCCCATTGACTAAGTTGACTAGCACAGTATAACCACTGCTCTTCCCATAGACACATCTCAGCCTTAGGCACAGTGTTATTATATGTTCCTTGAGTTGCCTTCACCATGGCTTGATAGAAGAGACTTTGGGCACGATGCCAATAGCCATGCTGAACAAGAGAAAGGCCAGCCCGGGTTTCAGCAGTCACTGATCTCTTCTTCCACAGCCCACATCTCATATCCTCTTCATTGAGCAAACGATAGAGCTCAGCCAGAGACTCGGAGCATTTGGAATCATTGGGGAACAACATAACATGACTTTCCAACAAAGCTAGTGCAATGTGCCATGCATTATAAGTTTTCCCAATATATTTAATAAGCTCGCTTGGCATTCTGGGTTGAGGATGGCTCAACTGAAGCCCTTCTAATAGAGCTTGCACTACATTTGGTCTGTTGGCTTGCTGCTTCTTGTGGTAATCTTTAGACAAAAGATTAATCATTGGTTTTGCAAGTGTTACCTGTTCTTCTTTATGCAATGTAACCCAGACAATTGGAAATACCAGTACCCACAAATGGTACGCAACGTTAGCATCTGTGTGAGCTAGCTCTCTCAAAGGAATTAATAGATCAACCACCTGGAAGAAATTTTATCATTGCGTGAGACTATGAAGTATGTTCCAACAACTGGGCACATCAGATACTTACAAATTTACAATGTGTGACAGAAAACAGTGATAGGTCTGTAGTCCTCAATTTGACAAATCCGAAGTATAAGGCCAAAAAAAGTCTCAAACATTTTAACGTTTTTAACAAACACAAGAACTTTTATACATAACAAGTACTGTGCAACTACCATATCTTGAAACTTCATGATGCAATACAGTAACCAGAGCAATAAAACTCACGATCTACAACTTTAATAAAGAGAGTAAAGTAGTACTTAAGTGATTAAACATTCAGTATGTCAGTAGAAACAAGTTAGTTTATATAAGTATTACTTGTAAACCTTTTTTTGTACAGCTAGTAAGTTTCTTTATACAGATGTAGATTTATTAGTGAGCTACTTAGTACAGCTGTGAGTCTTTATACAGCTGTCAGTAAGCGATGCCTATAAACATATTCTGAACTCATGTTTCAGAACTTGTGATACAATAACAAAAACATTCAGTTCACGTTTAGTTCATTCTTTCTAGTCCTCTTTCAGTTTTATACTAGTACTTAAGCGATTAAACATTCAGTAACCTGGAGTTTGCTCATGCTGTTAAGAAACTGGGCATGCTTATGCACAAGGGTCTCCAGTGTTAGAGGAGCATCCTCAGATCCTTCAAGTACATCATTCACCTTATGTGGCATCCCACTCAATTCCATAATAGAACCTGAAACGAAAAGGGGTTGAACTCTGGCAGAATTTGGAGCTAGTGTAATAGGTTTATCCTCAACCAATATTGCCAGGAGAAGATCAAGGCCTTGCTTGAGCCAGAAGACATCACTCAAAGCCCCCCAGTCTTGAATTTGGATGATAAATTGAAGTCTGGTAAAAAGAGTTTTTCCAAGAGACTCGTGATAGAGAGAGAAAAATTTCATCCTAACTTCTGGATCCTTGGCTCGTAAACCAAGCATATATAGCCTTTCCACCTTCTGAAAAATCTCTTGACGCAAAGGTAAAGGGTATCTGGAAATCATTTAAAAAATAAGACAGAATACATTTCAAGCATAGCACAGATAAACTTAAGATGAATAACTTACTTATTTGAATCTGCACAAATCCCGTATAGAAGTTCAAGATATTTCCTATCCCACTCTTCCAGAGCAACTGGTGTGAAATTTTGCTTGTCAACTTGTGACAGCTTTTGAAGAAAAGAAACTATCTCCTTGGGGGTGAGAAAGGAACCTGGCGTGATTGGAGTTCCTTGTTTACAGAAGTCATCTTCAACCCACCCTTTAACCACATCAAGTATGCAAAGAAGTACACTTGCATCAATTGCTTTCTCCGACAGTAAAGCATTCAATATTTGAGACACAGACCGCTTGCACTCAGAAACAACCATCACTCTATCAGTGATAAGTTTCAAAATTGATTTTACATTTGAAATAACTGCTCCAACATCAGCACCTTGACGAGAAGATGTGACTGCTGAATCTGGATCTGTTCTCTGACCCTTATAATGTATGAAAATTTATCAAAACTTGAAACATAAAAACAGATCACACGAACTTCTTATAGATTTAAAAAACAAATAACACAATAGACAAGACAAAATATATGCTAATCACACTAGAATGGTTGGATAGATTTGATTTAATACTAGAAAGAAGTCCAAAATATATGCTACATTACACCACGGAATTAATTGTCAAGCAGCATATATTAACAATATAAATAAATAAAACTTCAATGTATCCAAAAGAAAAATAGAGGAACTGAAACAAACACAACTACTTCAATATGGATAAAATTCGAAGTTTATAGTCAGTATAATAAGCTTTTGCTGAGTGAGGTTAAAAAAATTAGATAAAAAAAGCAATTTAAATCATGCATGTGCATACCGATTTATCATGTATATTTTCCCACTAAATTCTAAGTATTAATTTTGTTTCTACAATAATTTCTATTTTAATATAGAAATTCATTCTATACCTGAAACTTAATAGAATATTATTAATTCAAAAAGGAAAACCAACATACTTGTCTTAAATGAGGCCCTGCCGCTGAACCCATATCTCTTTGCAGCCGTTGAAGAATGCGAACCAAAATTAAAGGATCAACAAAGTTCCTTTGTACCTCTGTCAAGGTTTTTATGACAAGCAATAGGAAACTAATTGAACTAGCATTATTGTCATCACTTGCCGTTTGAGGAGCTGTGACAGTGGTAGCATGCTTCTGTATCAAATCATCAAGCTTCTGGTACAATAACTTAACATCTGCAGGTGTGGTAGTTGCTTCTTGAGGAAAAGCAACAAAAATCATCCTCAACAGTGAGCAAAAAGATTTGCCAGCATCTAACAGTTTATGCTTGAAACATGGTTCAAGAATCTGGAAGAAAAATACAATTAATATCAAAACTGAATCACTGAAGAAATATATAAAAAAAAAAAACAATATAATGTTAGACCCACTTGAGAAATCTGATTAATGTTATTTCTTATGAACAAGTGAGGTTGTTTCTCTAACACTTTGTTCATGACATCCAAACCCTGTGCAAGTGCAGTGGATGGATCCTTTGTTTGAGATGGCTGTATACTGCTCAGAAGCTTTTCCAAATAATTAAATTTGACATTAGCATTCGGCCACACCTCCAAAGCTTGTGAAAGTAGCTCCAGAGCTTGTTTGTACATGGCACTTGCCTCTTTGTCCTTTGGTTCTATGACCAGAGCAACCTAATGACATAAATAAGAGATAATCATCAATAACATCCTTATTAAAAACAGAATGTTTTAAGAGTAGTTGCGAATGCATTGAGAATCTTTTCAACAAGCAAACATATTTTGGCCATGGTATGAAAGTACTCTGTATCATTCATTTTTATTCATATACATACATGTCATTTCTGGACACCAAAGGATAGATGACTATGATTAAGAAGCACAAATATAACTCAGGACACAAATTTGGTAAAATTTTATTCAGGACATGTCACAGTTATAGAGTAACATAAAATTAAACTAAACTACATAAAAATCTTTAATAAAAGGAGAGAATGTTGAAATAAATATTCTAAAAATGAGAAGAAGTCACAGTACACATGATAAAATGTTAAAGCTATCTAATTATCATTGTATCCAAGTTGTATAAATTAAGAAATAAAAGTAAATTATTAAAACTCAGCTGAAATTATTCATGACCACACAACTTCATGGCAGGCAGGTACTACTATGTAAAATACACAGCCAGCTATAAATTAGAAGTGTCCGTGATTAGGCAAGAGAATATTGTAATATTAAGAAAATAATAAGTTATCTTTTGAACCCTTAATCCACAAAGATGGCAATCATTAGGGAAAGCAGCTGCAATTTCAATATCACAACATTAAATATTGAAAGTGTGTTTCCAAGATGTTAAATTATCTTGCAATGAATTAGCCAAATGGCATCATCACCATAAAAAACGTAAGAAAGCAGGTTAGAAATAAGCCTCACTCTGATAAGAAAATTGATAATCATTTCCTCCATTGCAGCATTTGGTTTAAATTCTTCATCAGGTTGAGTGCCAGATCCAGGGGTTTCTATGTTAGTTATTGATGAAGGACCACCAGGTGACATGACACACATGGATTGCAGGCCAGGTTCTGCTTTTACTCGCTTAGTTGTATCTTCAGGAAATGTAGACCCATCCACAGATCGCTTAGAATCAGCTGAGCTAGGATTAAAGACATCATTGATTTGGTTGGGTGCATCAGAATCGGCAACAACTTTCATCTCATTTTGTCTTTGCCTCTCCCAGTTAACAACTAATCCAGCAAGTTCAATGGCAAGTCGTCTGTTTTCTGCTGTGGTATTATAAGGCAATCCAAGCCGGCTAAGAGAATTCACCATCTGAGGAACAAATTGTGCTCTGCAGCTATAGAAGAGATCGGAATGCCGGACTATAAGTTGGAATATGTGAATAAGATTGGGAATTGAATGACCTTCTTCTACAAGGATTTTCTTAGTGTATCTTATCCATATGGGCATTCGAGAATCACCAAGGGGCAAACGTCGTGGCAGTGCTGGCATTAGAATGTCAAGAGCTTGCTTGACCAACATTTTATTTTCCGGTTGGCAAGTCCTGAGAAGAGCAACAAAAACCTGCAGTTGCAAATCAGAGTCAGGGTATAGATATACATGTTATTTTTTTATTAATTACCATTTTAGTCTTGTTATTTATTTATTTCATTCAATTTGGTCTCAATTTCCATAAAAGGTTCAATCATGTCCCTTAATCTTTAAGAACACGACAATGTGACCACTTTCCATCCAATTAGCAGCAGTGTTATTAAAAAACGAAAATTGATGGATTTGATTTAAAACTACCAACTTCAGTTTCAAGATACGATAGGGTCACATTTTTTAAATTTAGAGACTTGATTGAACCTTTTCATGAGAGATTCAGTTGGATACACAATAAGGGAGTCTTTCAAAACACATTCATATTTCAGATAAAGCCAACAACTTCTGCTTAGCTAGTCTCAGTAATAAATTCAATCTAGAGGCATCTAGTTTCAACCTGAGATCTGCAAGTACTCCTAAAACAAAGAAGTTATCTCCAGCTTGTCAAATCCATAAAAATCATAAAAGGATGAGGACGAGTAAACCTTGATTGATGTTTAAATTGACAATTTCGAAGAGCAAGCAAAATATTTTGGTTGCCCCTAGGCTACTAGATCAATTAGTTTAAAGACATAGACAGATTGGTGCAAATCAGGCGACGAGCATTCAAAACTCCAAAAATTTGCAATTCATGTAGTTTACTCCGGATAAATTTTTGTTCTTGGTTGTATTCATTTTGTAAACAAATTTATGATATCTTGAATTCATTCTGCACGAGATCCTGTTGTCTCTTGAGTTCATTCTGCATGAGCTTTTATTGTTTAGCATAATTTATTTAGCATGAGTTTCTATTGTTTAGATTCACACGTAGCTTCTCTAGAAGTGAGCATAATTGGAGTTCTTCTGAGATGATAAGTTAATATTAATTAAAGTATATCTCTAGAATAGAATCGTTAGTCCACTACTTGTTCACCATATTTATAATTGCGTATGTTTAGGTTCACACAAAGAGAAGGAACAGGCTAAAGCAAAGCACAATGACTGTTGTATTTGTGATGGCTAATTCAAGATTAGCTAACAAGAAAACAAGAAAACCAGTTCGTATGATGTTGAGTAGTTAATGGAAGATGAAAACTTGGATTTGGATGAAAACTTAGCTCCTATCGAAGTTGAGGAGGACCTGGAACTAGAAATGATAGAATTGAAGGTTATTTTTATAAGGACTTTTTGTGTTGTAACTAGGATAGAATTCCTATTTGGAAATAATATGGAGCTATTGGTTTACTGTTTTGTAACTAGGATGGGGTGTTTACACCTATTGACTTCTTTTATATGTTTATTGTATTGTTTTTGTTTGTCATGTTGAATTGATGTTCAATTAAGAGTTTTGAGTAAGATATAATGAATTTCATAAATTTTGTAGGATCTTACAATCTGTCATACGATTATTTAGGATCCACACTTCCCTTTCTGATCCTGAGTAAGATCTCAATTTTGCCTACCTTGGTTGTAATAGACTCTTAGAGATGTTAATTTAAATCACATTGTAACAGCCTCACATCTATAACTAACTTTGCTACAGGAATCCTTTCAGCATCTCTACAAATAGGTGTTCCTTGCACGTAAAGACAATTATATTTTTCAGATCAATAATTCTCTCAATACAAACTCAAATCTGTCCCTCAGCTCTCTTGAACTTTTCACCACTTTCTCCCATTTCCTTTCAGTTTCCCACCTGCTCACGTTTACAAGATACTATATGAGTAAGGAACATTTAGAAGAAGTCAATGTTTCATACCTGGAGTATTATTTTTTCAGGGGCTTGATATGCCTCCAAGAAATGGCAAACATTCACAAATGCCCATTGTTTGCTAGCTGTGTCTTCTCGCTTAAGATGATTCCACCCAAACTTTATCAATTCCTTCCTATGATGGACAAGATCATTCTGAAGATATTTAAGAAGCAAGGTGGCAAGCTGCAGTAGTTCTATTCTTAATGGCTCATCATACTCAGCAGAAACCTACAGAAAATGGAAACTATGTATTGTGAGACATCATACGTCTATGTCAAAAACAGAATCATGAAGATTTCAACAAAAGGACAAATGAGAAATTAAACATGATAAGGACATACCTCCTCTGGAGGATCAAGAAGTTTATCAACAATTGTCTTTATAATTCCAGGATCAACAACTTCCCAACTTTGACCATTTTGAAAGGCATGTGCAAGCATAGGAAGAATAAGCATTTGCATCACAGTAACCAAATGGTCGTGACCAAGTTGTTTTGATTGGAAAAGGCTGAGAAAATGCAGTAAAAGAGCCTTTTTCATGCCTGGAGGATAACCTTCTGCAACCTAAAAGTCAGCAAAAAATTCAAATACAAGAAGGAACCCAGATATTAACAGAAATTTCAAAACCGATTATCAAGTACCTCAATAATGTAAAACTCCTTTAGGAATGTGTAGTCAATCCGACTGTGAAATAAGAATATGGTAAGTATATCAAAGAGAACATTCACTTCGTTTTTGTCATGTCTCAAGTAATTAAGAAAGCATTTGACAAGCCATTTACTTTCTTTAACCTGCGATTTCATAATGACCATGAAAACAAGTTAACCAGCCACTTAAAAGACAAGTCAAATTAATGAATGTGCAGTTAAAAAACTATCTAAAAGAATAAAATGATAGATTAGACAAACCATGAGAAAAGAAAAACAAAATTAATCAAAAATCAGCCTCCGACCAAGGTAAAAACTTTAAAATACCATGAGTACTAATTTCACATCAGAAAACAAAGCAACAATACTAACTTTGATGATGAAAGAAGTAACGGATACAGTATCCACATTAATTCTCTAATGGCATGTAGATGTAGAACAACAAAATAAAAAATGAAAATAACTATAAATGTAACTTAGCCTCAGATTGTTTGCAAGGAAAAATGAGCTTCAATATACTAAGTAGTAAGGCTAAAATGTTAAGTGATGACATTGCATCGGTGATGCTAAAACATAATTGGAGAGGGGTGGAGATGCAACAAAAAGATATGCCACGAATCTATAAATATTCCTCGTGAAATCCAAAGTGAAGATATCTAAAAAAAAAAACAATATATCAATACAAACAATATGGTCAAGGCAGAAAACGTTTAATATGCAAAAGTTAATTCAAAAGTAGACTGCAATGAAGTGGCAACTTCTCCAATATGTGCAAGTGCATAAGGCAAAGCCGAGGGTTAATAGATGGCTTAAGAAAAACAAATTCAAAAGTTGGTAACTGAAACAGACAAGTTAATTGACGGAAAATAGCATCAAAAGGATGAGTTTTCAAGGCTAAATATGACTAATCATTCCCTTCTCCAAGCTGCTATTTTGTAAAATCAAATGGTACTGACATGACCAGCGTCTGCAATGCTGAATTGAAAATCAAGAGCCCATCTTCCCATTATTCTACACTATTACAATTAACTTAGGGCAAAAGCTGATCAGATAAGAAGCAAAGAACACAAACACAATTAAAACTGTTAAATATTTTTACATGCCATGAAATTGAAATAGTTCATGCAATCATTGAATAATAGAAACAAGAAATCATTAAAAAATACACAATCAATAATGATGACACAACACTAAACATTCTGTACTTACTTGCACTAGGTTAAGCTCCTGTTCCTTTTGCAAGCGAGATATTCTTGCAGGTGACTTCCAAACAAGTACCAATGTATCAAAAACACTACGATTACTTTGTAACCAACCAGGGATTAATTTAACCAGGGTTTTTACAAGTGCTAGTCCCTGAAAGTAAGCATCAGATGTTGTACTGGGAGGAGGAGCAGGTGGATTAGAAGCATCAGTTGATGGTGCAACACTTTCTTCACCTAATAAAGTAGTATGTGTACTTGTGGATGCTGGAGTCATTGTCACATCAGATTTGGGAAGAAAATCAGAGAATGCGCTTGCAAGAATCTTTTGTGGTGATTTTGCAAGTTCATCTCTTAATGGTTGGCCAGCTTCTGAACGAATTATATACATGAAACTAAATTTACAGTAAAAAACAAAAAGAAAAGAGATAAGCAACCAATCTTACGAGGTATATAATTAAAGTTCTGCAATCTAAAACTTACCGCCTGAAATACTTTGGTTCACTTAATCGAGCAAGAAAATAGTCTACTGCAAGGGATGCATATCTATTTAAAAACTTTGTGAGTGGAAGGCGATATGGACTATTGATTTCACTATAAACTTGTCCTGGGGGTAGAGCTCCTTCCAAATCAATTGTCAAGGTTACAAGTTCATCCAGGAACTTTGAGGCAGCGGGAGGAAGCAAATGAAAAAGCTCAATTATAGCTACAACAATAGAAAAGACATATCAGCACAAGTATGATCGGTGGAAGTTGAATTAGATAAACTTGCATTAAATAGGTTAGACCATAGATGTAAAACCTGCAGCAATCTTTGGTTCTTCACCAGCCTTCCACGACTTCTGACTTTGTGCCAACTTCTCAGGCTCCAACCACCTCTTGAGATGCTCTAGAAGTTTTCCACCCAAAGTAACATTAAACCAGTTCGATAACAGTTCGAGCAGGCGAGCAAGACCAAGCAGAAGAGGCATACTAAGATTTTTTGTGTGTGCTAAATTCACCAATATAGGCCTAAGGCTGCTTTGTAGAAGTTCTTTGGGCATCCTTTGATTAATAACCTAGGTAAACAGGGTGACAAAGATGTAAATGAGGTTCAAAATTGATTCTATGCTAATACCAATTAGCATGCAAACTAAAGCAAATATTCACACGGATGTTCGCAATGATGCTCAGTCACATGGAACCTTAGGCTTGGCAATCCTAATTCGTATGTAATGCCAATGATTTAAAAAATGTAGTCTTGCACCATTGAATAAAAAGTAATACAACTTTCTGCAAATGATATGGCATTTCAAGCTGACTTTTCTGAAGGTTAAAAAAGTTTTTTTTCAAATATTAACGTGTTGCTATCCATATGGAAGTGTTGGCTAGTTTCCAAGTTGTTTAGAAGTGTCAGATTAATTAGAAGGATTTCAAATGTGTTAACAAGTGTGGGGTAAGTGTTGATGTCAGAAAAATGTCTGAAACTGCGACCTTCACACAGAAGCTGCATCCGTGCTTTATATGTTGAGTCCCTAACCAAAGGAAGGAGGAGGAAGGCAGGAATGTAGATGAAGGGATAGGGGAATGAAGAGAAACGTCAGATTTGTAAAAGGTGAGTTATCTATTCCTATAATTTGAAAAAGAAAATCTCTTCAACAGTTCTTGTGAATCTTAATGATCTATGATCTCATAGATTCATGAGAATAAGGAAAATAGGGAATTGACAAAAATTCTTAAATTCTCACCATAAAATTTGTACTTTTTAGCTTGTGTACTGGTGTTTCATGAACTATTCAACTTGAATTGGAAATATTCAGTATAGCATCCATCCTGGGATCCACTATACAATTATAGCATTTTGGGGTATGGCTGCTCCACTATATGGGATTGATAACTATGACTGACACAAATGATCATGGATCATATGCATGAAGAGTTCAAATATTCTATCAAATTACAGGTGTGCATATCACTAGGAATAAATCTGTACATGTGTTGCAATCAAGCAAATGAAGAAGCAAAAGTTATATATCATAAATGTTAACTGTACCTGCCGCAGGCCCTCTTTTGCAACAACAACAATTTCTGGTGTTCGACAGGTTAAAGACTTGAAAAATATTGAAATAATCTTGGCACACAACTCGGAGTGGTTTTGAGTTTTAAAATCAGCCCATGCCATTGTTGTACAAAGCAGTTCAATGCAAGCAGTACGAAGTTTAGTCAATGATGTCATCACTTTAGGGTTGATAAACTTAGCAACCCAGGCAGTGTCATCAGATTCTGCTATTTGCAAGGCTTCTTGCAGGAAGTTAACTAACTCTGGTGTCAACTTGAGAAGAGGTGGCCTCAATGCTAGGCAGAAATTCAATGCTGTAACTGTTCCAACCTACACAAGATATAATAAACTAGTAAAAAGATAAAAGCTAAAGAAAGATCAAATAAACCACCATCAGCAAAAGAACATGTACCTGTTGATCAACAGTCTTCAACTTGAGTGATCGCACAATAAGAGGCTGGAGAAAAGGCTGATATAGTGGCTCTAGTAATTCTGACACCTCACTACCAGTCCTGCTAGCTAAAAGTGCCAAGCATGATTGTACATTCTTCCTCACAGTGATAGATGCATTCTGGTTGAACAATTCTTGAGCGAGAAAATCAACAACTCCTTGAAAGCTCTGCTTTCGTGCCTCACTGTTAGCTTCATCAACATTATTTACCACTCGAAGAACTTGAGTAAGCACTTGACTTGTCTCCTCCTGCTCCTTGCTAGCATATATGGGAAGCTTTTTAAGAACATATATTAGACCACGCACAATTCTTACTTGAAAAAGGCAAAGAGTCTCAACAGTGACCTTTCCAACCAAAGCACCAAGTCCCATGACGCCACCCATTTGAGCTTGCCATGTAAGCCCATAGCAACAGTGCAGAAGACGAGGCAACAGTTGTTCAAATACAGGTACACGAACACTAGGAGGTGGAGAATATACAGGATTCATTGATGGACTAGAGACGATCATAGGTGTACCTGGCCCTCTGGACATTATGAAGTCAGTATGTTTTGAACGAGCAAGAAATACAAGTGTTTCTGCAAACACATTTAAAGCCCCAAGAGCAGCTCTGGCATGAAGCCTGTTTTCATCTGCTAGTACATCAACTAAAGCATCCAAGAATATTAGGGGGTCCAGCTCCTTCAAATTTGAACAAGCATTGCTTTTTAGCCTAGAACCAACATGAACGTTATTTGAGAGTGATGAACCCCCAAGTGCTGCTACTGATACATTGCTAGATGAAGAATCAATGTGAAATATTACTGCAAAATGTCGACATATATTGACAACAAAATCATCTGTGGGATCTGTGAGATCTGTCTCACCATTGGCAGCAATGACAGTCATCAAAAGAATTTTAAAAACAGACTTCTCAGCCATAAGTTGGGTCTTTGTCTTTACACCTAAGTCGGCCTGAAAATAAAGTGTCATATTTTTGCTGAAATAATACGGTACAGTATAAACCCATCTAACTTGTACAAGTACTCAGGAAAATATTGGAAAGGATAAAAGACCAGTTACATATTATTGCAGAAACATTATACTACATATAGACCCATCTAACTTATGTAAGTACTCTCAATATATATTGGGGAGGATAAGAAACCAATTTAAGTAGATAGTACCTAAAGGTAACCACACTTAAATAAGTATAATGTGATAGAGAAAAAAGAAACTAACAGTAATCAACAGTAGCAGAATTTTTATAATTTAATTAGACCATCATGGAAGAGAGATTGATGAATACAGTAAACTGAGTTATTTAGCTACACAAATCTATCAAAAGTGTCAGCACAAATTTATACAGGATATTAAGTGTACTTAATAACAAACTAACCTTGACATCCATTAACTCAGACCTCCGCGACGTTTGATCAACTGTAGAAACTAACAACGCAGATAGTTGCTTCGACGTAGATCCATCATCAGTAACATTTCCAGGCAAATTGAGCTGAGATGACAGGCACACCCGAAGAAATTTTAGAGCTTGCTTCCGATAGAAAGCATCCATACCACAATTTTTGTTCATTACAGCTTCCACAGCAAGATTTATGCATCGATCAAGTGGCACCAAGAATGGAGTTGCAGGCTCAAATGTCAAAATCAGGCGAAGCCCATGCTCAGGATTCTCCTTACACTCAAGTGCAAGAGGTTCTTTGAGAAATCGTCTGTTTCGGCCTCCTAACTTGCCAAGAAGCTGCAATGCTTTTGCACCCCAAGGATAAGGAGCCGGTCTTAAGTGAGACCACAAGGCAAGAATCACCTCAGACATAACACTAGCCATAATGGGTTCAAGAAAATCAGGATTTAAACTATCAACCCAAAACTCAAGGGTTCTTAAACCAAGACTCACTAATTCATCACTTCCCTTCAGACATAATACCAAAGGCTTCATAAGACGAGAAAGGTATGGTAAAAGAGAGCTTAAACGTGCAGGTAAGGTCAAGCAGAGCTCCAATAAAAGATCTCTCATATCTTCTGCAGTTGGCCCTTCCAACATAGCAAGCAGCATATTGAGGCAGGGCTGCAACATGGGCACCAAGTCACGGAGCAAAAGTTCATATTTGCACCCTGAAAGTGCCTTGAACATTGTACGAAGCAACTGCATGTAGCCAAGAGGTTTTTCTACTTCAGTAGCATTTTTCATGCAAAATTCCATTATAACAGGAGCATGAGGCTGCAAAATCCGTTCAAAATCAGCTGGTGCTTTGGTAACAGCACCAAATATAAATCGAAAGAGATGCAAAACCAATTTTGCAGCAGGTGAATCTGGTTGCTTCAAGGCGTCAAGTTTTCCGCTCACAAGAAAATTAACAAGAACATCTGCAAATGGCCGGTACACTTTTGGGGCTGATAGAAGGGTAGAGAATATATGGACAAGTTGATTGTTGGAGATCATGCAATCAAAAAGCTCAGACATACACAGAGAAAACATATCCATCAGATCTCGAGGTTCCATAATGGCCAAAATTTGTGAGAAGAGATGCATCATTTCCCTCTCCTCTTCCTTCTCCTTGAAAAGAGCTAAGCAATGAACACCACTTTTTAAAACACCAGAAGCTTTGCATACCTACACAAGAATCTTAAGTCAACTTTGCCCTTAAACCTAAAAACACAGATGTTAAAGTTAAGCCTATCTGTAGTACCTCATCTTCTCTCATGCCCCTTAATGCTTGAGGTGGGGATAGATTGGAAGATGGTGAGACAAGAGTCTGTAATGATCCACAGATAGGCAAATTCATATTTGAGAAATGATACATGTGTTAAATGGCAAGATAAAATCCATAGGCAGAAATTATTTTCATTACCTGAGGCCTAGGGGAATGTGCATGGGTGATGCTCCATATTATGGTCTTCATTCCTGAAAGTTGTAAGAAAAGTATTAAAAACGTATACATATAATAAAAAAGTGTACATTTAGCAGACATAAAATAAGGTGTCAAAAGCAATAAAATTACATTGAACATATGTCACTCCTAAAGATAAGAAACTAGTAGGGTTGACAACAGACCAAATTCAATCAGTAAATCTAACCAAAACCAATCCAAACTAGAGAAACACAGGTTCATTTGAATATTCGTATTAAAATGGATCAAAAAGAGCTTGACAGGACCAACAACCAAATTGGGTAGAAGATCATTCAATCTCATCCAATGAAAGCGCAATCTTAGTTTTATTTTTTCTATTTAATTTGGATTTATTATTAATGGTTATAAAAATTAATGTGTGTGTAGATGTGTGTGGCTATGCACGGACGTGTGCACATGATACCAAATTTTATCACTGTTTATTTTCTATAATGTTTCATTTTAATAACAACTAGAACATAATAAATAAATAGAATAAAAAAGTATATATAACAATCCAACGACTTGATCAGATTCCAACCATTTAAACAAGTTGATTTGGGTCAGGTAAGTTGAAAAAATTCAACAGCAAAGATCTAATCCATCCCAGTTACAATTAAACACGTTGGAATTCATTTTGTCAAACTTCATTCAGCCCAAACCATGATCACCCTTAAGTGCAACAGAAGGTTTAAGGATACAAATTACCCATCACTAATGTTTTTATCAAATGTTTGCAATCATTTACTTCCTTTGAATGCTCTACAGGAACTTGCAAAGCCAAAACTGCCTGCAAAAAAAAGGACAACATCACACAGAGCCAAAGACAAATGATGATCTAACCATCATTAAAAACAATTTCAACTCAACATATATTATCAAACCATAACTATAAACAACTATGTATTGTCATTTCACAAGAAAAAACTGGAGTCTACAGACACTAGATTTGTAAACTCCAATGAACAATTAGCTGACATATTCACCAAATCTCAAAGAGGACAGATGATCAATTATATGACCTATATGTTCTAACTTAAGAGAGTGTTATAGTTATAGAAATAAGGATATATGTATGCTCTAACATGAGAGAGAGTGTTATAATTATAGAAATAAGGATTTGATCCTATATAATATACTATACTATACTATACCATATTTTAGTCATATCTTAAATGGACGTGAGATCTCTAACATACTTTCTCATGCCAGTGATCAGACATTTCAAGCATGGGTCTTGATATTTGTTAATGGTCCGATAGCAAGTGGTACGATAGGTCTAAAAAACCACACCAGGATAGATTCTAGTGTCATCTTAGAATTTAACCCTAATACAACCTCATAGAACCAGTTTGCAAAATAAGGTTTATACCTACTTATATACTATCTTTCAGTCCTATCTCTAGTTGATGTGATATCTCCAAAACATCTCATCATGCCAGTGAATGGAAATCTAAAGCATGGGACTAGATATTTGTGAGGAGATGCCCTTGAAGGAGAGCTCTCCTGTTTTTTGTTCTTTTCATTCTACTAAACAAACAACCTTTCTTTTCTTTCTCGTTTCAATTCTTGGTTCCTAACACAATCAAACAAAACCAAGTTACAAAGTGAGGCCTTTACCTGCTTCTATACTAAAGTTTGGTCATATATCTAGTTGACATGAGATCTCCAACACAAAGCAGCGCTCTTTTTTCACACTAGAATTTCCAGTCAATTACACAAAAATAAAAGACAACCCCTCCTCACTTGGCCAAAATTTTTATTTAAAACCCACAAATCCCAACGCCCACTAATCTCCCTTTCTTATTTCTTTTAAAATACACGTGTTAAGTTTGTTTGGATAGTTCAGTCTGTTGCCCAACAAAAGGTGAGTTAATAGAAGTTGTAGACATGATCACATCAATTTGTACTAGATGCAGGAAAACAAACCGATCTGGCCTGTTTAAGGCCTATCTGCAAAGACCGCATTTTAATTGGATACAATGTCCACAAAATAAATGGCTTTTATCTTGAGTCTGTATATGCTCCACAAAAGTCTGTTTGAGGGTACATTTTAAGCATCATATCCTCATCTCTTATAAACAAGAATGAGCAGTTCATTTAAATCCTTCAATATTCACTTATAATTGCTAAAAAAGAATAAGTAGTCTCTCCTTGATTTCAAAAGTAATTCAAGACGGATAACTGTTAACCATCAAAGTTTATTTCCTTTCTCTACAAGTGAGTAATATTTCTTTGTTTATTTCCAAAAAATGCAAACATAGCTCAAAACAATGCAAATCATGACAATCTGCCAGCATGCCAAATGTGAAGATAAATATCTAAGTGCCATTATATAGCCTGAAACAAAATCACAAAAAGAACTTTTATAATAACCTGCACAGGGAGTTCAAGCTTTGATCTCAAGGTAGCACGATCCTTTCCTTCCTCACCTTCCTCCAAAAGCTATAAAAAAATAACAGTAAATCATATTACTAAAAGATTATGAAGATATGCAGTAACAATTACCCACAGATTCAAATTAATAAAAGTAAAATGCAATGAACTTTAAACATTGTGAGACAAATTAGAGATTACTGATCAACCACTGGAGCAAAAAGGGCTCAGGTGGTAAACCAACTCATTATAATTATGCACAATTATAATGAGGCAATAGTTAAACATGACATGGAATTATAAATTGACTCAAGTAACCTGGGGAATTGTCCGTTTGAAAGTACTGAATTTCCCAACAAAAGCATCCAGAATGCGGCCCTATAAAACAACATAATTAACATCAATGCGATAAGTGAATGAAGTAGAATACAAAATTGCAAAAATCTAGCATATATCAAGCAGCAGACCAATAGAATCCTTGCTTCATCTGTAGATTGCTGATCAACCCCTTTCTCAAAAATTGGTTCCACCTATATCAATAGAAAGAAAACAAGATTTTAAGAATTTAATCAGATAACAAATCCTAATTTTGAGCAAAGGAGAAGACAGAAATAGAGGTCAAAATTTGCATGTCATGTTAGAAGTAATGATGGACAAATAATAACTTTAAAAGAAAAACAGTCTAGAAGCAAGGAAAATAAGGTATTATTTAAGAAGAAATTAAAAGATATAGAAAACAATAAATAGTCCAAAGAGAGAGAAGAATAAAAAAAAAAAAACATAGCGAAAATAAAATGATAATACAAACAAACACCCCGACTACATGAGAAACAGTTAGTCAGGCCCTGAACTCCTAAGCTAAAGAAGGCAGCACCCTATGTTTTAAATAATTCAATATGAACATCACAACTAATAGTAGTACTTCTACAAAAACCCTTGGAGCTAATAGTAGATCAAGACAGAAATTGGAAAATTAAACCAGAGAATAGTATTAACTATATTATTAAGAGAAAGGATAAGCACCAGATTTAACATCAAGCGAGCACAAGTGGTGTGGATGCTCAGTGATAAAGAAGCATCATGCATATTACTTGAGAATAAGTAAATAATTCGCGACAGCTGCAACATAGAGAGTTCAAATTAGCATGATCACGTCTAGCAGAAACCTTGTCAATTAAAAATATTTGCAGAAACAATTTCACACAAATTCTATTGACTATAAAAATAATAGAACAATAATTTATATGTAGTTCAGAAGTATTTGGCGTAAATTAGGGAACAAATGTATAAAAAATAACTATGTATTGAACTCCAAGGAGACACTGCTTTCCATTATAGAACCCTAGAAATCCACCGGCTAGTTTTCTTCTGTTTAAATTAAATGTAGAAACCATCTTTGTATTCGTAAACTAATTAATATTCCTTTCTTGTTTTTCCCTGAATTAATTGTTAATTTATTCCCACTATTGGAGTGTACATCCCTTTCTTGGTGAAACATTAGCTATATATGAGGAGAAATTTAATTAAATAGTAGAATAAAGGAAAACTGGACTAACATATCTTATAATCCAAAATGAAACTCAAACTCAAATCCTAAACCCTAAAAAGAAAAAACAATCCAACTAGGCCAGGCTTTGAATCTTTCTCAATATCCAACAGAGAACCCCGTTGGACTAGCCATTAGCTAACCATCACTAAAACACTCATAACATTACTTTATTCCATTCAAAACAATAAAACATTATCCATGAAAACATTCATCCTGTCCAATTAAAAGCAACAAATTCACATTTGCTACACAGAAGCACAAAACACATAATTGTTCCAAATTCTCCACATTATATGGCTTGCTGAATTACTCCTCCCTTCTTTACTGCTGGTCAACTTTAATTTTTAGTTTCCAACGTATGTTTGGTTGAATTATTATATGGTTCCAAAAGTTATTCTTTGAAAAAAAGGATATAATTTGTTTAAGAAAAACCCTTCTTGTAGTCCTTGAAAGAATAATTTGGTCCCCAAATGAAACTTTTTGACATCAAGAGTCCAAAGTTACTATTTACTGGGACCAAACTATAGTCAATGTCAAAAAGCCATAATTAGATGACTAAGTTGATGTCCCAATCTTCCAATGACCAAATTGACATTTAAAAAAAGATTCCACAAATAATATATAGCTCTATGTTATACAATACTATCAATCATTAAACAACTGTTTAAGATGGAATGACATTTGAAAGAATCCAATTACTATTCAGCATGAAATTGCTTGAATAACAGACATCTCCTATCTTAAACAACGTGGAAGAAAATATCATACCTGTGATAAGGAAAGATCTTGCCGAACATGATGTACAATCTCTGCCAAAAGACTATAAGCCAAGGGTCTCAATGTCTCAAAGCATGCCCTTCCAGTCCCAACTAGAACCCTAAAGTTTGAATTATATACAACATTAGAGAACACTCAACAGAGTTGTATAGATGTTCAGATTTATTTACTCTGACTACTCAAAATTCCTAGTTCCCTTTTTAAAATATTCTACTTCATGACAAACATGGATTTATCCATTTGGATCATCTACCCATAACTCAAGTTATACTTTGATCTAGGATCTCAAACACCTAATATTGGAAACACAAATTAAGAACTATAATCTGAGAGGCTACAGGAACATGGATTATAAACGACCCAAATTATGACTCTCAATACAATTGACAGATAACTATCATATGCAAGTACAGTTCATACAGTTTAATCCTTCTTTACTCAACAAATACACAAGTGTACTTTCAGAAAAATTTAAGACCATCTAGTTTGTACTTTGACTTTGTCAAAAAGTAAAACAGAATCATCAAAAGGTTCTCTGGACAAATATGCAATTTGACAGAAGAATAATGACATTGGTTTTAAAGTCACATTTAAGCTAATATAGTAGACATAACTTAACAGCCACTCGACACTTAAAAGTTATTCATATTTCATGTAAAATAGTACTGACAGGAGTTCCTTATTTGGACTCCATCTAAAGTATATCTGCATCAAGATCTCAGAATAGGTCATCATGTTACCTTTCTTCCAGTAGAGTATCTATAAGAGGAAATAAACCTCTCCTGAAATCTGTTCCAAGGACATGTTTCAGAGATATCAATAGCTCCTGCATCCAACATCTTTGTCTTTAAATCAATGAAAGAGAAATCAAAACAGGAAAAAAAAAAAAAAAAACAAGAGTAACATCAGTATCACCTTTCTAATGGATACAGAATCAGAGCATGTAACAAGCAAATTCACAATGCTTTTACATATACTTTCTTCATGCGGCCTTATATAATCAGCATAGCTCTTCAATAAATAAGTTAAAAAGGAAACCGTCTGCAATAAAAAATAAAATAAACTAGTGAGTGTATAATTATATTACATCAGGAGAAGAATTAGTTAATGAATGGGGCTTTTCATATTCTCAATTGTTCACCCCAAAATAACTATGATAAAATAGAATATATATATATATATATATATATATATATATGTATATGTGTGTGTGCGTGTATATATATGTATGTATGTATGTATGTATATATATATATATATATATATATGTGTGTGTGTGTGTATATATATATATATATATATATATATATATATATATATATATATATATATGTGTGTGTGTGTGTGTAATATACCCACAGGTGAACCAAATGCCAAAATTGACCATCCTCAAGGTGTCTCTTCCACCTCACTTTTTCTCATAATCACTATAGTTGAAAATCTTAAAGGAATTCCAAAATTAACAAGGGACCAAAGAGATGCAAAAGGTAATAGCAGAAAAATTATGAGTAAAACAATCGTCTTCAATAACTTCAGTTGACTAACTTGTAAACTAATAAAATTTAACTATTCTGCAGATGAAAATTGAGGGTATCAAAAAAAGGATGACACAGCAGCTAGATATTTAAGGAAACAACTGTGGTTATTTCATTTGAAAATGTGATCTTTACAATTTGTCATATATGTTCACACCTTCCCTCAACAAATGGAAATATTTGAGGTCATTGTTTTCTGATGCAATTAATATGTTTTCACTGATAACTACAAAAATGACACCTTGTTTTAGTTTAGAAGGAAATAACAACAAAAAGAGGTTGTCTTTACCATTTCTTTCCCAGGAGTTTGTAAATAGGGAACACAATGAAAATAATGTGGCACTTTTTTTATTATTAGGAAAAAAAAACAGAAAATTAAAGCAGAGAGCAAGTAAAACACCAGCTTTATTTCCCTAGTGACTGGTAGCCAATTTATGCCATGTTATGTGATAGGTGTTGAAAATTAAAATCCAAGTAGTTGGTGCTCATGACGGTCATGAAGATCCAGAGGATTTTGATGTCATCACATATCTCATAAGCCATACTGAAATATGTTGTGTTATTCTTCTAAGTACTAAAAATACTAAAATTTCAACTTAATAATATAATTATTAATAAAATCTAGGGGAAAAAATTTACCCAGCCTTCATTATTACCATAAACACCTACCTTAACCTGCGCACCCTTGAGCTCAATGAAATGAGTTTTCAAATGAGGAGGAACCCTTTCTGGGCCAGGAACTGATATAGCAGCAACCATCAATGGCAATAATTGAGGAATATTGGCTTGCACAAGACGACTGTATAATTGAAACAGAAACATCACCACCAGCGGACTCTCTGTAACTATCTTGAATGAGCGTGTACTTGGATTAAGCTGTGAACCAGTTGCAGTGGTGGTGTTTATACCTTGATCAGAAAGTGAAGTCTCCATGGGCTTGACATCTTCCCCGGTCATTGCCATGTTGTCAAAGAAATGGCTAACGGTCAGTTTAAAATTTTGGTAAATCTTGCAGACAAAGTCCAGAAACGGCTGGACCTCATTCTCTAGAGTTGGCCTAAAATTCCTCAATAGGTCAAATATTATACGAATACAAATTAGACCATTCTCTTCATTATCAGTGGTAAGCACTTGCATGGCAACCTTCAAGAGGTCCTGAACAAAGGGGCGGAGAACTTCACTGTGTGGAAGTCTATTCAATATCTCAACTACAATATTCCGAAGTTTGTGCTCTGGATTGTCCACAAACTGTGGCTTCGTAATTTGTAGCAGTATTGCCGAGAATGCCCTGAAGTAGCACTTTAGAAAATTCAAATACTCAGCCGTGTGTGCAATCTCTAGACTGTCCCTAACCTCCATCACCATCTGCAGCCTCCCTTGAATAGCTGTTTTCAACCAGGGAAAAACAATTTTTAAGAAAAAGAAAGGGCTAAATGTCAAAACTACATAAATCTGGAAGCACTTAAATGCCAATACAACACAAGTATAGTTGAATCCATTTTCCTACTGCAAAAGAACGTGAAAGTAAGCACCAAATGTCAACAACAAAAACAGTGAGCGCTTAATTGCCAATACAACAGGCATATTGAAATCCATTCTCCTATTGCAAAAGAAAATGAAAATAAGTGCAACATGTCAAAACAAGAAAAAAAGGATGCATTTAAATGCCGGTAAAACACAAGCATAGTTGAATTGAATCCATTTTCCTACTGCAAGAAAACACGAAAAGAAGGGTCAAATATCAAAACGATGAAAACCGAAAGCATTTAAATGCCAATACACCAGAGACGTGGTTAAATCCCTTCCTACTGCAAGAGAACATCATAAGCACCAAATGCCAAAACGACGAAAACTGAAAGTACTTAAATGGCAAAGTATAGCACGGGCATAGTCAAATCTTTTTCTACTGCAAGAGAACATGAAGATAAGCACCAAATGATAAAACAAAGAAACTAAAGGCATTTAAATGCCAATAAAAAACCCGCATAGTTCAATCAATTTTCCTGTGGCAAGAGAACACGAAAATAAGCGTCAAATGTCAAGAGAGCGAAAACTGAAAGCACTTAAATTCCAATACAACACATGCATACTAGAATACAATCCCTTACTGCAAGAGAACATCAAAACAAAAAGAAATAAAACCATAGTCGAAAACAGAGAAAAAAGCATCCAGTGTCTAAGTTTCCGCCGCAGCTTTTTTTTCATTTCAATCCGCTATCAAACCGTAAATATAGCACACAAAATGATAAATAATGATTGTTGTAAGAAGAGAGAACATACGGATGTCGGGCTCCACAAGGTGACGGGAATGTTGTTCGAAATTCTGAACCGGGCTCATTTTGTTACTGTATAAGTGAGAGGAAATCAGAGAAGACTCGAACCCTAGTTCAATTTTATGAAAGAGGAACGATTCCGAGTCTAAAACGCTTATACTATGATTCTAACTCTAGGGTTCAATGAAGTAACGCTAACCAAAGGTTCTGCGAGCAACCTAGAGCATACCTCTCACTCTTGCAATTGAGAGGGAATGATTTAAACCGAACTAAGAGGAATTGGAGGGGTTAAAGAAAGAAGAATTTGCAGCAACTATGAATTAGGGGTAGAATTTGCTAGGTTTTTAGAAGCAGCATTGAGTGACAGTACGTTCCCTCCTCCTCCTCCTCCTTCGAGTGTCGCGTTTTCGTCCTTCTACGGGACTCGACTTGGCACCACCGATAATTGCACTCACTCGACCGGGTAGAGCTTTCGTTTTATAAAAAAAAAGTCATTTACAATTTTATCTTGGAAAATTATTTCTTTTAATTAAAGTTTTAATGTTATTAGAATTTATATTTAACTGAATTTTTATTTTTTTATTATTATTTTAATCTTAAAATTGTACATTGGGTTTTTTAATTCAGGTAGGCTAATTTTTAGTTTCAAATTAAATATGTATTTGTTTCTACTTTTTGTGTGTGTAAATGATTGGTATTTTATTTCGACTTTTAAGGTCTTTTAACCAATTAATTAAATTACTAGAATATTATGAAAATAGAATTTTTTTTATCGTAAATAAAAATAGATATATATATATATATATATATATATATATATATATATATATATATATATATATATATATATAATATATCTAAATATGTTTATATAGATAAAAGAAATTATGTATTAGAATTTAGAAGAACTTTGTCTCAATTAATATATTATAATTAATTAAATAAATAATGCACATAATCTATTTTCTCATCTCAAATATTTATTTATAAGTTTCATGTTGTCTTAAGTTTATTAAGTTAATTTATTCTAGTATCATTCATGTCGACCACTCCAATTCAAGATTGAACATTTGCTTGGTAATCATCCCATCTCAGTGGTCTGCTGTCCGAATCAATGTTTGACTTATCTGAGCTTGTGCATAATTAGTTACCTTGTTTGGTGGTAGGCTAAACTTAGTATCCTGCTCATCAATATGATGCTTGACTGTGAAATGTACCCAATCGACTTGTTTGGTAGTCGGATGGGCTTAGTGACTTGTGTTATAGAAAATGAGTTGACCATCTGAACTCGTTCGTGGTTAGACAAATTGTTTAGTAACGAATTGAGTTTGAAGATTAACTAGTCAGACTATAGTTAACTGTCTGGATTATAATTGATCGAACATTTTATAACTTAGTAGATAATCATACAATACAATGTTATATTTCAAAAAATTATATTTTACTTTATCACTTAATTTTTATAATTTATTAATTTTATTACTTTCAATTTTGAAAATTTAAAAAGCTTTAAACTTTGTTTCTCTTTATCATTTAAATCTAAAATGGTAGAAAATTTACTTACTCGTATTCAAATCTTATGACGAAAGGAACATATATAACCAATGTTTACGTTTAGAAGAAATTTGAAAATATTATTGTGAAAAAAAATTAAATATAAAATATAATTTTGTACACCAAATTTATTAAAAGAATAATGAGTATATTTTATCTTGGTTTATATAGTAATTTCAATCTATTTGATTAATTGACCACCAAATATCTTTAATTTACTTTTTATGATTATTAAATAAACAAATCATTTTTAAATGATTACATGTAGGAAATTATATTAAATATTCGTCCAGTGGGTGTACAATGAAATAATTTTATTATATATTAATATGAATATGTCAAAACATTTTGATGACTTATACTTATTTATAGTCATTGGTTTAAAAAAGACTGTGAATTATTAGTTATTAATAGATGGAAAGGATATTGAATGGTCTTATTTATCTACATTTATGTGTTTAAAAAAAATAAGTACAAAAAAATAATCTATAATAAATAATAATCTATAATCCTGCTGAGTTATATTAAATTTTTGTCCAGTGGGTGTACCATGAAATAATTTTACTATATATTAATATGAATATGTCAAAACATTAGTTATACTTATTTATAGTCATTGGTTTAAATAAAACTGGGAATTACTAGTTATTAATAAATAGAAAGGGTATTGAATAGTCTTACTTTTCTGCATTTATTTGTTTAAACACAATAAAAAAAATAAGTAAAAAAAACCTATAATAAATACTAATCTATAATATTATGCTGATAAAAATAAATATTATTTTAAACTATGATTGATATAATTACGGTAATATTACTTAATAAAAAAAAATATTGTGAATAACTAAAATTAAGAGTCATAAATGATAGGATATTGAATAAAAATTTTGATTTTGTCTAACTCTCCTCTCAAACGAGTAGTGACATGATCATGTCAAGTTTGTTTTTTAAGAAGTTGAATATTGTATGAGTGACATGTTTAGTCAGATAGTCTGCAATTTGATCAGAAGTAGGAACATAGGTCACAATTACTTCATTTTGTAGGACTTGATCATGTATGTAGTGCACATTTATCTCAATGTGTTTAGACCGTGCATGCATGACCAAATTAGAAGCAATTGACTTGGCACTTAGATTATCACACCACAAATTGGTTTTGTAAGCATTGGTAGTTTTAGTTTTGACAGCAGATATCTAATTCAAGCTACTCCAACTACAAGGTCAATTGAGGCTTTGTATTCTGATTTTGTGCTTGATTGTGATACTACCTTTTATTTTATTGAAGACTGGGAAACAAGAGTTTCTCCAAGAAATACACATTGTCTTGCCATTGAATTTTTGTCATCAGTACTAGTTGTCCAATCTGCATCAGAATATCTCGTTATGTTAAGATCATTTAAGGGTTTTACGTGCAGACACAAGTTCATTGTGTCTTAAAGATATCTTATAATTCTTTTTATTCCTTGCCTGTGATCCATGGTAACTGTGCTCATGTATTGATTGAGTTTGTTGACAACAAAGGCAATGTCTGGCCTATTGTTGGTCAAATTTTACAGTGCACCTCAAAGTAGCATTGGTCATTGGTTTTCCTTCTGTAGTGATTTGTCTACCAGCCACCATTGGTATTGGCCAGACTGAAATTGTCTCCACGTTGAACTTCTCTACAGTATCTTTTATGTACTTAGTTTGTCTTAGTTACATTCCACGGTTCCATTATAGCTTGATTAGGGCTTCCTTAACATTTCCTGGTTCTTTGTCATATTCACAAATCTTTGTCAAGATTCACCAAGATCTTCTTTATCTGTACCAGTGCTGGCAAGACTATCACCTGTGATTTCTTCCTGATAAATTGTAGTATTGATGTTTTGTTTAAAAGTATTGTTGATAATGGTACTTCTAGAGTAATTAGGAAGTAAAATTGATATGGTTAATTCTTTTAAAGAATTTATTGTGTCAATGAAATCTCCATGAAATGGAAAGTGATTCTCATTGAAAATCACTTGTTTTGAGATGAAAATTCTCCTATAAGAGTTAATGCATTTGTATCCTTTGTGTAAATTATTGTAACCAAGAAACACTTATATAGTTGTTTGAAATTGGAGCTTACTTTGATGGTACGGTTTGAGACAAGGATAACAGACATAGTCAAAAGGTTTTAAGTTTCCATAGTCAGGTTCTTTTTTGTAAACCAATGAGTATGGACTTTTGTTTGGATTTATTGATGATGAAGCCTATTGATTAGGTAAACAACAGTTGAGAAGGTTTTTCGCCAGTAGTGTAGGGGCATTTTGGCTTGTGCTAACAGGGTTAGGACTTTAATTTTTCTGTTAAACTGATTTTTATCCATAGCTTTGAAAAGGGTGAAGGTATGTATAGTTTTTTATTTTTGCTAAGAGAAGAAATCATGTAAATCTACTAAAATCATCAATAAAATGAACATAATATTTGAACTCAAATGGAGACATAATTGTGAATGAATCACTAGATCATGTTTTCACATTGCATTCCTTCAAAACCTTTTCCAAAACTTTATTGTTGGGATGTCTAAGTTTCCTATGTCAACTTTCTTTAAGAGACATGTAGACATACGAGTTTTTATTGTCACATAGTTGATACAAATCATTTTTAAGTTCTCCTTTTAAAAGAACTTTCTTTATCAGTTTGTCTTTATTAAAACAATAACTTTCATCAAACTCAACAAGAATATTATTGTGAGCAATCAATTTAGAGATACTCAACAAATTTTTGGTGATTTCTAGAACATAAAAAGTATCATGCAAATGAAGGTTATTCAATTTTGTTGATCACAAGGTCATTACTTTTCGTTCTTCACCATTACCAATAAGTAAAGAATTCTTACCATTATTTTCACCAAGTTCCTGAATTTCGTGACTTTGGTGAGTCACGTGGTTTTTGGCTTCATTATCAAAATATCATTCATGATCTTGACCTTGATAGGGTGAAGCCATGAATACATTGTGTGTTCCTTGTTTTTCATGGTCAACAAATGAAGTTTTCCTTGTATAAGACTTATCAATTTGGTAATAACATTATATAACAATATGACTAATCCTTTTGCACACCTTTCATATTGGTTTAGACATCCCACCTCTTCCTTTACCACCTCTCATGCTTATGAAATTAAAACATCTATAATCACTTTAAGATCTAAACTTGTTGCCTTTAGACTCATTCTAGCAAATTTTTGGAGAGGCATTAAGATTAAAACTGCTAAAATTATTGAGTTAATCTAATCAACTTCGTTAACAATAGGGTTTGCAATTCGACTCGACTGATGTTAATATGATCAAACAGTCTAATAACCACGAGATTGTAATCAGAATCCAAACCATTTAGTATCTCAATGACTAAATCATAGTTAGAAATTGTTGAAATTACCAATTTTAGCTTATCAGTAAGGCTTTTCATCTTGTCAAATATTGCTCTGTGTCTCTTTTCTGTGTGTTGTGAAATTCATATTTAAGATGGACGATTATGGATCCGGTGTGTGCACCAGCAAGGCTTTGAGCTTCATCCCAAAGCTGTTTAAATGTTTCACACTTAATTAATTGAGTTGCAATGTTAATTGACATAGAACTTACCAATCATTTTAAAATGGCTTGATTTGGGCTTGTCAATCCTCATAACTATGATTGAATTTTGTTGTCATGTTATCCACAACAATGAATTGATCAATACATTTGATTGTGTATAACATATAGTCATCAAGTTTATAGCCTCTAATTAATAGTAATATTAAAGATTTCCATAATGGATATTTGTCTCTATTCAACTTGACAAAGATTGTAGTTAGATTATTTCTTTGGTTGGTAGCGAATGATACGATTATTGTGGATATGGATCAAAAACTTTGATACCAATATAGAAAAAATGTATATAATTGTCTAATTTGCATTTATCATTTATGTGTTTAAATATAAAAGTGGTGTACATTATGCCAATAAAGACTCGTACTATCTAAACTAATATTGATGAATGATGATAATAGTTATTTATAATATTACAAAATAAATAAAATTTAGTATTGTAAATAGCTAAATCATAAGTGATAAGATATTAAATAAAATATTTGAGTTTTTCTAATTTTAATATCAATATTTTAAAAAAATATATGTAATCTTGAGAGATTTTGAAGCATGTGTGCTAAATAAAATAAATTGATTATAAACTTTCAAAATTTCATGTAATACAACATAGTATCTTTCAAAATTTCAAAATTTTTGTTGTTGTTTATTTGAGTGAATTTGGAGGTAATCGATAGTGAATTTGGAAGTAAATTTTTTTAATTTGTCACATAAATTAAATCCTACACTAATTCTCACAAACCTTATTTTCAAATCCACTTTCATTTACCTTCAAATTCACTCAAATAAACAACAACAAAAATTATCTTCAAATCCTCTCAAATCCACTCAATTACTCTCTTTCAAATCTACTCAAAAAAATAAGGCATAAATCATCGATCTAAATATTGGGTGAAACAAGCTTAATATTCTCATTGAAATAACTCTATGGGTAAGTTTCTCTCCAACCTTCAGACATCCATTATTATAAGTGCATCACAATGTATAATAAGTGTCAACTAGGCATAGTTTGAACCTAAATTTTAGGATTATTTTAACAATTATAATTCTTTAATGTTACATTTTATTAGTTTTACTTAATTATTTTATTTCAATGTTATTATCGTGATTTAACTTTTTTATTTATTTCATATTCAAAGTTTTGTAAAAAATAATTTTCATTCAACATAAGTCCTAGACATATAAAACATTTGTTGGAGTGAAGCTTCAACTTACTTGAATGAATCATGTTTGCTAAAATAAATTTGAGCGAGCCTACATAGCATTTAAGTAAGGCTTGACTTTAATCATTGAATAGAATTTAAGTAAGGCGTGATTTTAATCAATGAATAAGTACTATTCACATAAGTA
This sequence comes from Vigna radiata var. radiata, assembly GCF_000741045.1. NCBI lineage: Eukaryota > Viridiplantae > Streptophyta > Magnoliopsida > Fabales > Fabaceae > Vigna > Vigna radiata. Next base: position 6,310,136 of record NC_028361.1, on the reverse strand, counting down.
ATTATGATGTTAATACTTGACTTGTAACCCTTACATATCAACATTTTTTTATTCTTACCTTTTTCTTCTCCTCTCAATTAACTTCTCCCTTATTTGCATTCTCTTTACAAATGCACACAGCTAAATCCTCCACACATAACACACCACCATATATGTTTGAATATCTTTGTTTAATATTTTAACGAATACGTCTAACGTTTAATACTCATTATTTAACTAGAATAATCTATTTCTCTTGTCAATATTATTAGCCTTAGAAAAAAAAAGTTCAAAAGTTTAGAATGGTCAAATAATTAATCCGAAGAGAATTTAAAATTAGGTATTAACAACTGTTGGAGTGCAAACAAAGTTCCACATTGAGTGAAAGAAAGACTGGTCAAGGGTTTATATACACATAAATGTCTCTAATGGTAAGAGGCCTTTTGGAGTGGTACCAAAAGCAAACCCGTGAGGGTTTGGCCCAAAAGCGGACAATGTCTTACCATGTGTGAAGTTCTATGTGTGTGTCGAACCTCCCCAAGAACAACAATATTAATAACAAAAATATGTTTAGATTGAAATATGGAAGTAGGTCTAACTAGAGAGTGTTGGATACCTATTTAAATAGCAATTTGGACGATGCACTGGAATGAAAAAACTCTCCTCCTTAAGAACACGAACGTGGCAAGTCTTATTTTGTTTCTGAAAATGTTTTAGATGGGCTCCACTAATGCCTGAAATGGAACCAAAAAGAAACTATATGCTATCAAAAATTTCGATATCATACAGATTGAACTAACTAACTAAACTAAACTAAACTATGAGGACAGTTCAACCACCCTTGTCAACTTCAATTAACGAAATACCAGTGAAGTGGACGCGAAGAAAAGAAAGGTTTTGTAATTCTACTAATTTTCTTTTCAAGTTACCCACCACCAAAACCCATTACTAATCACCCTTTTAGATTAGTCCCCTCATCTGTTGTATTAAATGGAGCTTTGCCTTCACACATTCTCTCATACATATCTTACCATCGTTATTACCAACTTTCTCATTCTATCACGCTCAAGAACAAACATACATTCAGTAGGGAAATGGTGATCATGGAACGCACAGAGATTGACACTCGTGCCCCATTCAAGTCTGTCAAAGAAGCAGTTATGTTGTTCGGAGAAAAAGTATTAGTTGGGGAAATTTATGCCAACAAGCTCAAAGAGGTTCTCTCTCATTTCTCTTTCTACTCTTTACTTTTCATGTACTTTCAGTTAATGACAGAAATCATAATTAACAGACACAATACTTAACAAATTTGTCATACATATAGCAATTACCTCCGGATTGCAAAAGACGTGTGTTTGTTAATTAATTTTTGTCGTGATCATGCATGTGTGTCGACTGATTAAGATGCAAGTTGAAGGGAGTGCACAAAGCAGAGGTGGGGCAATGGCAGCTGAGCTGGAAGAGACAAAGCAAAGTCTTGAGGGAGCAAGAGAAGAAGCTAGCATGCTGGTTCAGCGCATCAAGTCCCTGAAGAAGGAACTGGATCAAACAAAGAAAGAACTTGAAGAGACAAAAGCAAGGGAGAAAAGGTTGCTGCAGGGACGGGATGATCCAGAGATCGAAGACCTCAAGTTCATTGCAACCAATGTGGAAATCAAAACACCAAGCAATGAAGAGACAGTTGAGTTCCAAAGGAGAAGATATGTGAAATTCGCCAGTCCTCATGCACTTGCTCATGTGATTCCTAACAAGGGTGAATTGCTTGGGAGACCCCCTTCTGTCAAGAAGACTAAGAGGAAGCCACTGATGCCTTTGATAGGATGGCTTTTCTCTAAAAAGAAAGAAAGCCACGAAATTCACTCTCCCAAAGCCTGAAAAGTCCTTCTCACCTTCTTAGTTCCCTAACTTGCCTCTATTCTTCTTGAGTTTTCCGCAAACATGTGTTGGGTGCCCTCAGTTTTTCACATTAATAATTACCCCTCGTTTTTTTGTTCTTTGTTTATGATGGCCCCTCTCAATTTTGTAAATTTGTACTTCTAATTTGCTTACTGAGCTGGCCTGATTTGGACTTTGCTTGGTAGAACAAGAGCTTCTGGAACAGTATGAATTTGAACATGGGACAATAAAGTACTTTTGGGTATATTGTATTCTGTATACTCAGTAACATATATCTACATCTACCACTAAGTTTTTTTTTGTCAACAACTAAACATAGCACAGAAATCTTTACTTTTTTATCTCTAGAGTCGTAAGTCCCTTTATCCGTCACGAGTACTCATCATACATTAGCCAAAGTCCACTACAAAACCGACACAATATGTTTGTAAGTCTAAAAACAATGTTTATCATGGAAGCATTTTTCACTATTTTATTAAATTTTAACTACAAATTAATTAAATTTTAAGAAAAAAGTATTGATGATAAGCACACGCTTATCATCATGTTAGATTTAAGCTAGCCAACGATAAAAAGCTTTCTTAAGTAATAAATAAAATTTTCACCGATATGTCTGGAAAAAAGGCCTAGGAGATTTTCTGCTTGATACCAGAAAACACGTTCCTCCACCACAAAATTGTTATGTACATTTAAGTTAGATTTTTAAAGGATTAAACGGGAGATTAAATATAAATTAATTTAACATAAAATATTATAATCATCAAAGTATGACCCATACACATCTACAACCAATACATACTTTACGCTGAAATGCTATTAAACATGTCCGTTATTCTAAAACTTTAATATTTTCTGCCGATAAAAAATATTCAACACAATCTACAACGAAGACTATATATACATGATTATTCATCCTTGATCTTCCAAGTTTGACCCCAAAGGGGGAGCCCAAAAAATTATAAAATGGAAAATCATGTACATTCATAACCAGAGGGTGGTTTTGACAGCTGAGGTAGCCCTTCCACCAAACTTAATTGTCTTCGCAGCTTAACAATGTGAGCTTGCACCTAGGACATGGGAACAAAGTCAACAACCGTTAAAAGACTAAACATTTAAAAAAATGCTTTCAAGCTGTAAGACAGAGAAGCCCACATGTGCAACTGCAGTAGTTAAGTTAGTGCTCGCTTCATTTGCATCCAAAAACAATGCCAAAGAAATAAAACATTTAGTGAAAACCACGGACTGAATCATTAAGTTTCACCATCCAATAAAAGCCTCCTAGACTTTGTTAAAAGATTATTTTGATTAGTTGCACATCAGTATCAGTGAATTTAATATATTTACTTTCATATGGTAACCACCTCATAGCGCATAAAATAATATTACTTTAAGGAACAGGAAGAAACGGCATAACATAGCATAGCATCCACAAGAAACTAATGCACAATAAAAGCCACTAATAAATCCCTAGAATAAAACTACCAAGTTCAAGAGGCATGATAGAATAATTGAATAATGAACAATAACCTGCTGGCGTGCTGCTGCAAGTTTTAAGAGCTCATCCGCCTCAGAGAAGTTCAAGAACCACTGGTTCAGAGAATGATCTTTGGTGTCACCTCTCTCCTTGTCACTCATAGTATCAATTGGTACTGCATAAACCAAAATGAGGGAAAGCTTAAGGGTATAAGTCTTAAGGGGCAAAATTCGAAATAATGGTAGGAATGGAAATAACATTTAAAGCATAGTACCAGGACTTGGTAAATTCAAACCAGCAGGAAGCCTAGGCACATTAACAGCAGGATGATTCTGTATACGTGCAAGAAAACCCTCAGAGGGTTCAGGAAAAACAATCTCATTATAAGATTCAACAACTACAGGTTTTTTTGTAGACTGGGGGCCAGATTCATCTTCTGGATATAATTTCAAATGGTGATACCTACAATATCGAAATTCATGAACATAAGTTAGTAAAATAATGTGATCGTCCAGGTAACAAGTAGAGGATAAGCCACCTATTTCATGTGTGACGTATTGCTCTTTCTCCTATGAAATATCTAAGTAAAACAAACTACTCAAGTAGCCCTAAAAGTATCAGAAATCATGCTAAATAGCATCTAACATATTAAATCGACCTTCAAATTAATTCTTAAAATGTACTCAAATAGTTCGAGAACGAAATGGATGTTTATTCAATCAGAAAAATACGAAGACCCCAAAAGAAGCAATCGAAACTCACAAGTCCAACTGTTTTTCACAGACATCACTGTGGAAATAGAGAGTGATGGCTATTTCAAATTCACCCCAACCACTTTCTGACAACTCAAACGGTGGCGACTCCACAACTCTAGTGGGGTTATTAAAACTAGGATGTAATTGAAACACAACCCGCTTAATCACCACCCCAAGATCTTCATTCGAAGCTCCGCGTACATAGACTGTCCACTTGTGTGACTGAGACCTGGTAGAAACGAAGGATTAGAGACTGTAGCCAAATCCAGTGACCCAAGAAAGAAAGAAAAAGAAAAAAGACACAAACAGAGACCCAACTTACTCACTGGCCTTCCTGCCAAGATAGAATGCAATGGTCCCATACACTATCGGGACACAAATTTCAACATCTTTGATCCTATTGTTCGCATTCTGAACCAAAATAAAATCATTAGGGAAAAAACTCGGTACCCAAAAACCAAAAACGTAGGAAAAAGAAACCAAGAAGGAAAGAATCATGCAGACCTAGAGGAACAACGAGACAGAATTAGGGTTGAAGAAATTGATGATATAAGCTGATTACCTTCTTGTCGGAATCCTCAGATGGTATTGCGATTTTGAGGCGAGACGGTTTAATGGCAGAAGCACCATCATCGGACAAATGCTCACCTTGTCTCTTGAGGGGTAACGGTTGAGAGTGAGACATTTGCCAAATTCAGTGTATTGTTTTGGTTTTCCAAAATTGAGAAAGATACAAGCCAGAAGAATGAAGTTTAGGGTTTTACAGAAATTGTTGGCACTCGTACTGCCCGATTCATACGACTAGACTATGCCTTGCTTGCTTTGATCCTCGGCAGTTGTTCAGTTTTTTGCGTTACTCTTAAAAAACATAATCTGGAATGGTGGCTCTCTCTGCGTGACAACATCCAGATATTTCATATTAAATTGGATAAAGATACTTAGAAAACATTTTTTTTACAATATTTAAACATCATCATACATGTGTCATTGTGTCATTAGTTCATAGTAGTGTCATTTGGATCAATTAGACAATGACACGTATAATTGATGTTCAAATGTTGTAAAAAAATGTTGTCTATGTATCATTAGACTATTAAATTCATTATCATATCCTTGTCATATGAAGTCTTAATATTAAGTCTAACATTTTTTTAATTCATTTATAATACATCAAAATGACTTTTTTCCCTTGTATAATCTACTTTTAAAAATTCTAAAATATACTTATTAATTTGTATTAGAATTTATGAAATTTTCATACACCAAAATAAAACAATGTTTAAAAAGAAAGTATGGAATCAATAAATAAAACTAATAAATGAGAAGTCGCATAAAATAAGAAGAAACAAATCAAAATTGATTAGTAAGAAAATAGAAATAACTTATCAATCTTTTTTTTTAAACAAATTTATAGTGGTATTTTTATAACTTATCAATCTCTTCACATCCAATTGTAACTAATAATAAATTGTTCATTTTCGATCTTGACAACATAATTTTCAAGATTAATATTCTACATATTTTTGTCTTTCATCATTCAAATTACTTGTTTAGAGAATATGATAAAGATTGACATTAATTAACTAGTTAATGATGTGAGGTTAGGATTCAATCTCAAGGTATTTGGAGCAACGAGACACCCCATTCTCATTTTTTTTTTCTTCCCCGTGAAAGAGCACGCTAAGTTTACATTCCAAGCACAAGTATTTTCTGTGTTCAATCTTAACAACAATAAATGGCAACAGAAAATAAAATCAAGGCATTAATGATGTTTATGGATAACCCTTGTTTAATGCCTCTTCTGGATGAGAGGACCTTGTTCTTTATCCAGTGAAGCTTTCACTTTAGATGCCTCCATTGGTCAGCATAAAACGCAAAGCAACCATCCCTCACGTGCTATGGCATTTACATGTTTGAAGCACTTAAGGCCATAACCTTACATTGTTCATTCAATGCAAGAAGTTGAGCCTCTTTCTTGTCAAGCAGTGCACTCAACCTGACATTCTCTTGCATAAGTTTCTGAACTTCAGCCTCTTTCTGCATCTTCTCACCCTCTAATTGAGTGGTCTTTGCAACTAGCCTGCTCCAGAGGAACATCAGGCAATAAGAAATGAATGTACATATCAGAGGTAGAAATGAACATTGTAAATGACAATTCAAATGAATGTTTAACTGCACCATAGGCAAATGAGTGGATGTTCACAGTCAAGGTGTGTTTGTAAAAGGAAGGGTGGTCATGAATTGGCGTTGAGTCATTGACGGCTATACAAACACACACACACCTAGTCATCAACATTTTACACCAAACCACGACAAGCCCCAAGTTATTTTAACATAATAACAGGCTTATGGACCAGAAACTTTTGCTTCACATATATGCCTACAACACCACGTTAGTATTTACTTAGGTTCCACAGATTATTTCAGTCATATGATTTTTTCCTTCTAAATAAGAGTCTGAGATAGATCACGACCATGTGCATAACATTATTCTACAAAAGCAGAATACCTGATCCAATGAAATTTAATGATGCCATGGTGCCAAAGTTAACATAAAGTAAATCATATATAAAGCACAAAAATGCAGCATGAAGTATACTGAAGCATGTGAATCAAGCAACTTGATTTGGGTTATTATCAAGACGCGTGATAATATTGTTCATATCAAATAATATACTTACTTTTCAAACAGCCTCTCAATAGTTCGAAATTGTTTCTCCGAAGAAAGCAAGGTTTCTCTTACTGTGATTAGACCACTAACGTATGATTTCAGAGACTCAAATTCCCGCTTCACTCTAGAAAGTTCTTCTTCATTTTCAGCAGCTCGTTCTCTCTGTCTGGTTGTTTCTTCCACCAAGTCCTCAACTCTCTGCCGCATTTCATTTAGAATACTGTTCGTATTCAAAGCAAAACGCTCCATTTCCTCTAATTTCACAGAAACGTTCTCTAACTGGATAGACTTCCGCTTAATTTCTTCCTGACTTACACTTACTTTTCCCTTTTCTATTGCAGTTTCTGACTCAGCCAAGAAAACTCTTTTGACGAGGGCTTCCATCACATCTGCAACCATTTGTACAGACTTGAGTATCTCTCCTATATAAGCTGCATCTTGTTCGTCAAAGGAACCATGGTGATGGCTAATTTCCATCCAAGATTCTTCATCTGCGTCATCAAATGAAGAAAGGTCAACATTGCTGGACCAACCTGATAATGGTATCCCATTTTTGTCAACAAAGCCTACCCCCTCTAATTGTTTGATGCCACAAGCTGTATGGGCTAGATGAGGAACAGCCATGAGCCTAGCTTTTGATTTCAAGTAAGTCAACAATGTAGAAGCAGTCTTGACTCTTTGCCAAAGAACCTCCAATTCTTTTTTTGCTTCTCCATCTGAACCATGATTGCAAGCCTTTACCTCTGTAAATTCTTTCTGCAATACATGTACTTCGGATTGGCTTCTTGTAATCTCTTGCTTCCATGTTTCACGTGATTCACTCGGCTGGGACTCCACATCTAACAGGTCGGCATTTTCATCTGTTGCCATGCCCTGTCCAGTGTTTCACAGAAATGTCAAGAGCATAATATACATGGAGGATATGTATTGTGTTAAGAAAAAACTAATAAAGGCCAATATTTCATCGTATGAAACCTTTGGCAAAGCTCCACCAAAGAGTAATCGGGAAGATACTACCAGTTATCTAAAAGTGGGCTTTGAAAGTGATCATATAACTAGAAGGATGCAGCACAGTAAGTTCAAATACATAATAAAACATAGCAAAGCAAAGGTAAATCCATTTGTGATTTATTCAGATACATGTCTGCCAGTGTCCTCATTTCAAACACAAGTACCATGAATACGCCCAAGAACTTTAACATGTTTAAAAATAACGTCTCCGGGAAAGCAACAAGGACAAAATCTATATACTTTGCTTCTTTGAAGCTTCAGAAAGTTAATAGCATCCACCTATATCAACTAGACGTACTAAAATATTGTAATACAAATAAAAGACAAACATCTCGTTCGTCTGATATCAAACCTCTTGGAATCAGACTTCTACGTCACGCATTACCTGGTTAGCAATGGTTTATGTCTTCAACTTACAGCACACACAAGCAGTTGACTCAACCAATGTTTTTTGACATAGAGACACTACAATTACGTTTGAAGCTAGATCTCACAGACAGAGAAAATCATTCAAGCGGGAAAAAATAAATAATAATAAACAGACAAATAAATAATAATTAGTGTTTCTGACACTATAAAGCAACCAGAAAAACACAATTAACCTTAACCCAGCTGTTAACTCCTGTGAGCTATAACCTCGAAAAACATTTGTCTCTCTCTCTCTCCTTTTTACTTAAAATTAACTTAAGCTTGGATTTTAAGCTGTAGTCAATTCAGCATAGTATGGTGAGCAACAAGAACCGCCCAGGATCAAAACAGCACTTCGAATTGTTAACCAAACAAAATGAACTAAGAAAACAAAACTCTGAACAATCTCATTGCAGGAAAAGAATCAAAACGTATTTAAAAAAACAAAAGATCTCGCCCCTTTCTCCAAACTGATCTTGTAGTGGAAAGGGGAAAAATCAAAATTTTACCCCGACCCATAATCAAAGTTGAGACCGAATATCCCCCCAAAAGAGTTAAAACAGGAAATTGAATGCTTAAAGATAAAAAAAGTAATTACTATTGTGGAATCTGGAAAAAGGGGATTAAAGTACAACAAAACAATCAAGCAAATAAGAAGGTAACAGGAGCACCTGCTTTGACAAGAAAAAAGTGAGGATCGGTTGAATGGAATGAATATTACAGTCTGAGTTGGATCGTGTTCTCACTAAGTCTTCCTCTCACTTACATGAAAACGGAAAAGAAAGGCGATGAGAACCAGAATCTGCTGTCCGCAACAGTTTGCTGCTTTACCTTTGAAAATGTGTTTATTTTTTTTCTTACTTCCTTGAAATGAAGGTAAATTATTAGTCTAATACTCTATACCAAGCCATTCGATGATAAATCTTAGTATAGGATGTTTCTTAATCTCTTAATAATTATTTTATGAATTATAACAACATTTTTTATTGATTTATAATAACTCATTTCACACTCAACAATACTTATTATTACAAACTTTAATAAAATTAATACGACATTATGGATATTAACTTATTGATAACATATTTTAAATTTTATACCATTGTCATGTGTTTAATCAATAATAATGTATTTTCTTATTCATAAAATGAGCTAAGTTTAATATATAAAAATAATAACTGTAATAATAGTTGTTAACATTTAAAAGTATTTTTTGGAATATTATAAACATAAAGAGTATTCCCAACAAAACATTGAGTAGTTTATAGTTGATAAATTGTTGAAAAAGAAGTGCTAAATATTTTTCAAAAAAAGAGTACGTAACGTCAAGGCTTAATCATAAAGTGGTTTTGATAGCTAAAAGCTAACTACACCAAAAACATCGGTTCCTTGCCCTGCTTTGCTTAGCGAACAAACTTTACATTTTTTTATCACATAATTATGTCTAAAACTTGAAGATGTATATTGGATAACGAGACGAAGTTAACCCTGACACGTTTGTTATTTGAATGGGCTTTTGTGCATTTTGGAGGTCCATCAGTTGTGGATTTGATTCGTCCATGGTTGCCTCATATTTATGAACTGCTTACCTGATTTTATTTTTTTTACATACTATTAGAATAAATAATCCAATAGTATAACGATAATAGATAATAGAATAAATTTAAGAAAAAAATTGAATAATATAGGTATAAAACGTAGAGGAGAATAATTAATTATAACAATTAGAGAGAATGTAATGATGCATTGCAAGCAAGTATGTCTCGGGGGCAACAATTGAAAATTCAGCTCGATGAATGTCTGAAAATCTGATACACGACTAGACTTTTCAATGTTTTCATCAATCGGAAAAGGAATCTGCAGAGGATGTTATAAAATAAATAACATTTCATTAATATTCACAGAAAAAAGAATAAAAACTTAAGTACAAGAAGAAAGCCCACGCGCATGGGTTCATCGTGTTTACAAATCATAAAAACTTATTAAGGCAATTACAGCTATCAAGTTGGCAAAATCATTGTTCCCGTTTCTGATCGTTGTGCTTTGTTTGTTTGAAGAACCAAAATGATATCACAGGAAAAGTAGCAATATTTACATATGTTTAACTCATGAAAGCAACTATTTAGTTTAGAAGCTTGAGAAAATGTTGAAAGAAAATGAAAAGTTGAGTAGGAGTTTACTCTATATGGTTGTATAAGATGGAAAGAAGAAAAAGGAAAAGAAAATGAGAGCAGTAGAAGTAGAAGGCTAAAGAGAGAGAGAGAGAGAGAGATATGGAATGATCTTTGTGATGTATGTTTGGAGATACGGGAAGAAAATTAGTGGAAAGAAGATGATTACCCGTAAGACTAGGGAGTGTACCACTGCGGCTGTGAGGTCTCTCTAGCTTATGAGGTAAGCAGTTGAGGATTTTGGAGGAGAGAGATTGGGTTGAAAAATGAAGTGTTGCTGCTAAATAAAAGAAAAGAGAAGAAGAATGTGAAACAATAAGAGAGATTGCCATGTAAATGCATGATAAGGAAAGCCAAATCTCATGATGGCGGTGTCAAAATCAAGCAAATTATGAAATCTGAAAAAGTTGAAACATAGAGACACGTACACCAAGGATTGAATAACGTTCGAATCAGTAGTATATTGTTTCCAATGTTTTTGTTTTGTATCAAACATCAAATGAACCAGACTGTTACAACAGAATGAGTTCAGAAAGGAAAGATTGAATAGTTCCATCCACACTAGTTTCCCTGATTGGTTCGTTTTTATGTAAAACTTGTACAATGGTACTCTTTTACTGTAGAGTTATATGCACGAGAGGCAACCCAAAAAGCACTGCCCACTTCTTCTCTTTTCATTTCCCTACATAAATCTTTTTTTTTTATTACTATTACGATTGTCAAAATAATTGAAAATAGAAAAATGATGGAGAAGAAAATGAATTTTGTGTGGTTCAGGATTAATAAGTTGAAAGGTACATATAACCAAAACAGAGTTTTAGATGAAGTGTTTACTTTATGTTTCTGTTTTTGGTGACTGCTGTTGTGTTGAAAGTTCAGGCATGCGAAGAAAGAATTAGAAATGAGCTTTTAGGATATCCCTTTTCTCTCAACACTGTATATTTTCAAAATCTTTGTCACATAGGGTGTAGTCTTGCTTGTACACGCATCATCCATCTACTTCACAAGTACATCTTCAAATTATAAAAAAGCAAAAATGAAAAACAAGAAAATTGGATGTATGAGCATAACATAACATAACATGTACATGCTTGTTGATGAACATATATATATATATATATATATATATATAAGATGTAGATGCTTGTTGATATATAAGTACAGTATATCTTGGTAGCATATAGAGTAGGGTTTTGTACATGTATATACACATGTGTGTAGGGGCCATTTGTGATATATATCTCGACTCTCCATGAAAAGAAGAACCTATTGAACTCCCAAATCATTCAATTCCATTGCCATTCATTCATTCTTTCATTCAGAACATCTACTTTTTTGCTTTCCTTTCATCCAATATATATATTTTTCTACCTTTATCTACTTTATTTCACATATACCTGGTCATGCCTTTTCGTCCAAGTAATTCCTGATAGTACCCTCACTTTCTAAGCTCTCTTTTGTCCCTTCCCTTTTTATGAACACCACTCTGTCAACCTCAGTCCTTATCTCCCAGATATTTTTTGTGATTTTCTCTCTTTATCACTCCATGTACTACTATGTGCCTGTGCCTGTGCCTCATCTATAATGACACCTATTATAATAACTTCATATCATCGCCTCGATCACCTTCGATCATTTCCTACAATTCAATTCATGCACTCTCCCTCCTCACCTTACCTACCCTCTCATTCTCATTCTCATTCTCTCTATCCAACAAACAACATTCTTTTTTGTTGCCTTGTCTTTGTTTCCACTCCATGATGGAACCTCAACAACCACAAGGGAGCCAACCAAACGACGAGGGTGGCAGTGGAAAAGGGGGCTTTCTCAGCAGGCAAAGTAGTACACGGTGGACTCCCACAACCGACCAGATAAGAATATTGAAGGACCTTTACTACAACAATGGAATTAGATCCCCAAGTGCAGAACAGATTCAGAGGATCTCTGCTAGGCTGAGGCAGTACGGTAAGATTGAAGGCAAGAATGTCTTTTATTGGTTCCAGAACCACAAAGCTCGAGAAAGGCAGAAGAAAAGGTTCACTTCTGATAATGTGCCCATGCAAAGACCTCCTGCCCCATCTAATGCTCTTCCTTGGAAACCTGATCAAGATCCTCCTATTCATACCAACTATTCTAACATTTCCTCTACGGGTAAACCCTCCCCTCATATCTCAACTGTTACTCTTTTACCATGTCTCTAACCTTTTACTATCCAGGGATCTCTTCTGCATCATCTTCTTCTGTTGAGATGATTACTGTCGGCCAGATGGGGAATTATGGCTATGCTTCTGTGCCCATGGAGAAAAGTTTTAGGGTAAGTTATAAACCACTCTTAATTTTGGATTTTCTCTAATTTTTTACTCTCCTACCCATGCTCATCAATGCACATTTAGCTTTGTGATGCATTAAAATGGAAACTAATATCCATGATCCATCACAGTCCATGTGCTGTGCACAAGTAAGTGATGATCTTTAACAACAAAATGGAGCGACAATCAGTCCTTTACACTGTTCATTCCTTGAAAGTTCCACAATAGGAAGACCCAACCCCATCGATCTCTTGACTCTTCCAAAACGACAAACCAATGTGTCATGAAATAAAACTACATTTCTGTTGAAGCCACCAACTCGAGAGAGTGAATACAAAGTTCAAACAGTAGCTCACTAGATTTAGAAAAATGTTTTGTACAGGTTATTAAACCATTATTCAATCAAGTGTTTAAGTGTTAGTTAATTCTTCATTTGTTTTGAACCCTTATGATTTTTCAGGACTGTTCGATATCTGCTGGAGGTAGCAGTGGCCATGTTGGAATAAACCACAACTTGGGATGGGTTGGCGTGGATCCTTATTCCTCACCCTACGCCAACTTCTTTGGCAAAATAAGGCCAACTGAAGAAACCCTGGAAGAAGAACAAGAAGAGGATGGTGCTGCTGAGATTGAAACTCTCCCTTTATTCCCTATGCACGGTGAGGACATTCATGGCTATTGCAACCTCAAGTCTAATAATTCTTACAACTATGATGGAAACGGCTGGTATCATTCTGAAGACGGCTTCAAGAATGGTTCTCGTGCTTCTTTGGAGCTCAGTCTCAACTCCTACACTCGCAGATCTCCAGATTTAGCTTAAGTATTCTTGTATATTATATATATACACTCAACTTAGTCATTATTATAATTATATAAGCGGATGATGATGATGATGATAAACTTTCCTAATTAGTTATCATGTTAAGATTAATTGTAGTTATTAATGTCTCTGTGTGCATGTTTAGTCAGTTATGTTTAATCAGTGGACAAATGTAATGATCTCTAACTGTGTTCGGTTGAAGAGCTGTTCCCAAACTGACACATGTCATGAGCAGAGAACTTAATGGACTGACACTGACTAATTAATCATAGTTATCTTATTTTGTCCATCTTCCCAAACATTCTTTCATTAATTTGCTAATTGAAATGATTGGCTTTAGAACAACAATTATTAATAATAGTGATGATGGAAGATAAGCTTATCTGAAACTGACCATACATAAAACAAAGAACAATACTTAATCTATCTATGCATGCAGCTATTCTCATGTATTTTGACCTTGAATCCGGTGATTTTTTATGAATAAGTGAGGCAATGATGACTTATTTTTAGTTAAGGTAAACAGTATGACTGCATCTATTGTATTAAGTTTTGATACACACAATAGAACATTTTTTTTCTCATTTAGGACAATCATTATCATTGAGCAATGGAGATACCACCTCAATTTTCACTTATTTTAGAACTATTACAATTTTAGGTTATCACTTAAGTATACTGTTTTTGACGTTCAATTTTAGGTCATTACTCAATTTTTTCGCATTTGAAGCAACAAATATTACCTTGTTAGTATTAATTTCTTCATCCTTCCCCAACTTCAATACAAGGCATACACCATCTGTTTTGGTTAATAACATGCTGTCTTCGTTTATTCTATAGTAAGTAGCACATTCGCCTAACTATAAATTTTGAATAGAAACAAATACAATGTCAATGAAATTTTGAATTTCTTTATCGATTAGGTTTATTTGAATGTTTTCTCAATTTTCACATTGAATTACATGCGATTCTTTTTAACACCAAAATATTATAGTTTCACAAAAAGAATCTGAATTAAACATGAACTAATAGGTTCGAGTGTATGCATATATAAGTAACCTAAACAGTTTGATCTTTCCACAAATCTGAAACATTAGATTCCAAACTATAACGTTATTACTCTTCAATTTCAACATTGTTTTTATAAATAAATATTTTTATAATTAAGTAACTACAAAAGATTTTATATATGAAAAAACGGATAAAGGTGATTTGATGATCGTATTCAGTGGTGATATTTTTTTACACAACTGGATTGTTCGAACAATACTAAAAAGGATGGATTAAAAAAAATACTAGTGATAAAAACATACATAAAAAAAAAGTGATTATAAGAATTTCCTTAATATGAAATCGTATTGGTACAAATTAGTTATTGCTTTTCTTACTTTTTTTTTTTCCATATGTGTGTTTTCCAAGAATATTAGTTGGATACATTATGAACACTAAATATAACTATATATTTTTACAATATTTCTTATCAATATTAGAGTGAGAAACTATATTTTTTCTGTACCACAAGTGATTTAGAATTTCTTGTTTAAGAATGAACATAAACTACCTTGCGTAGTGTTACATGATAATTAATTGATTGAGACCTATAATAACAATTTATTAGAAGAAAAATCAACATATTATATATGTAATTATGGTTCCAAAACTTTTAATCATTCTATTTGAACAACAAAATAAAGTAGAATAAGAAAATATCTTTTGCATTTAGAATTTAGGCATAAAAAAAGCACAAATATGTTAAAAATTAAGTGTTTTTGGTTTATGTTCTACTTCAGTTTAGATTATCGGATTAAATTTGTTTGTTTCAGTGAAAATTAGTTTTTATGTAAAAAAACATTACATATATCATATTAAATATGTTCACTTTAGTATGAGAGTGACATTTGTACAAAGAAATATTATATATATTGAATTAAATATGTTTGTATTAGTATAGAGTTGATCTTTTTCTCAAAAATTATTACTTATATCTATTTAAATATGTTTTCCTTAGTGCGAGATTGACCTTCATGCCAGGAATTATTATATATATTGGATTAAATCACATTACTGTAAAGTTGAATTATATATATTGGATTAAATCAAATTACTATAAAGTTGAATTATATATATTGGATTAAATCACATTACTAAAAAGTTGAATTGTTACATATATCGATTTACATATCTTGGTCTTAGTTTAGGGATTAGGGACTAGGAATTATTACATATATTAGATTAAATTTGTTTGTCTTAATGTAAGATTGACCTTCGTGTCAAAAATTATTACATATATGAGACTGAGTTTGTTCATTTAGATTAAATTCCTTTGTTTTAGTGTGGGATTGACTTTCGTACTAAAAGTTATTACATATATCAGATAAAATCCATTCGTTTTAGTGAGAGATTGATCTTCGTGTCAAGAATGATTTCATATATTAGATTAAATTCGTTCGTCTTAATATAATCTTCATGCCATGAATTATTATTAGATTAAATTTGTTCACCTTAAAGTCAGATTAATCGTTGTGACATGTAAAATGTATCAAATTAACTTGTTCATCTTAGTTCTAAGTTGATCTTTGCTAAATATATCAAAATTAAAAATAAGTCTGTTAATATATTAGATAAAGATAAATATAAACAATTATCCAAAAATATTAAAATAAAATGAAATAAAATTTAACTAAATAAATAATTTTATTCAAATCCATAAAATTGATGAAAAGTAATATTATTTATGATTAAAACTAATTATTTAAAAAATTATCGCAAATGGAAAATATTCAAACTAGCGTTCAATATTAAATATAGTCCATAATATATTGGGAATACCAAGAGAATAAACTTTTTCATGAAATCAATCACTTGCTTTTAAATATTTATTACATTTAATCAAACCATATTAATCGTTGAAATTTTTAATATATATTTAATATGTGATGGTATTAAATAAATCATATAATTTTTTATTTTTTTTTCTCTTTAGTTTAATTTAATATAATGTGATTTTTACTTTTACCATGCTAAGTATAGGGCTCCAAGAAGAGGTTTGGTGCGTACACGGCTTATCTGGGGCGCGTGATTGTGTAAAGTACTGTTTGTGTTTGTAGGGACCACTGAATCCCTATCCTGGTTGGGCAGTGTTGTGGTCTTAAGTGACTGGCAAAATATGTACGGTTTTCTCTCTCTCTTTATCTTATGCTTCAGCTTTATCTTTCTCTGACCATTTTATGGCGTTAGCTATCTATGTACATGACATGACACACATTCATACTGATATGATATGACCACCAAATTGCAGCATAATAAGAAAAAGAGAAAGCAGAAGAAGAGTTAATTATGCATATCATGAGACTCTGCAAACTACCACCCTGCAACTAGGAGAGTATATATTTTGAAGTTTGAACCCATTTCATATATATAACATTATTCTATTCTACTCTTCTTTCAGATTTATAAATTTTCTCTACTTTTAAAATTAACAGCTAAATATATTTTAATAATGATATAACCACCAAAAAGGAACATATTTCAGTGATTTCTAATGTTATTTTGGATGTTTAATAATAAATGGTACATTTCCATCACTCTTCTGCTGCATGCCCTTTCAACAATTTATTCCATTTCCATCATCACCCAACTGTAGTAATATCTGCTTATTCCCCATAGTAGATATCAAGTGTCATCATCAACCACACCCAACTCACCAAACTTATTTTTCAATCTTTAAACACAATTCATATAATATTCAATGTTTCAAGTCCAAAATTATGTTCAGAGTTCGATTTACATTAGTACAAATAGTTCGAAGTTTAAACCCTAATTTTCAGCATCTTAGTTTAAAAAAGTAAGTTTTCTTTCTTTCTTTTTCATTTATGCACTATATTTTGTCTTGAAATTTAGTTTAAAATAGACAGAGTTAATTATATTACTTCCAATTTAAAGAAAATAAATAATGTGGTTTAGGGTTTGATAGAACGATATTTTTTATAAAAATTTCTAAGAAAAAAAAAGTTTGTCTAATTATAACTTAAACGCGTACGTTTGAAAATAAAAACTTAGAAAAACTATATAAAAGAAATTCTATAAAGTGAATTATGAAAAAAAAAAGTTATTCTGTTTTATTTTCTTATTCTTGTCTCTTAAAACCTCTATAAACTAAGTTTGTCAAAGCAGATGTTAATGTATCTATACTCTGATAGAATACATGCCTTTAGATGACTTATTTAGAGAAAAATAGAAAGCACGCATGCAATGAAGTATAACTTTTTTTTATGTACAGTAATATAAACTAATTTAAGATGGCACACTCGTCATAGTTTAGTTTAAGAAATCTAATTAAAACTAATTCAAATAATTTAGTTTCTTTAGATGTTTTCATATAGGTCTCATCATATTATGTTAAAAAAAAAATTAAAATTTAACTCAATTTTACAAAATCTACTTAATCTTATAAATGCTGATAAAAAGGTTATTCAACAGTCACAATGCAACACACTAAGCTTCTGTTGATTTTGGTTGCGTCTATTGGCATTCATTTAAGAAGGGTTTGGTGAGTGAAAAAACGTAAGAGGTTTCCATTGGTGGGTGTTGGATGCAGGATTTCCCATATTTGGCTCCATATAAAATCACTTGTTCTGTGACTCAAAATCGTCCCATATTTCGTCTGGTGTGTAAGGGTGTCCATCTTCTTCCATAATTGATTGATAGGGATTTAGTTGCAAATCGGAGAAGATCTTTGAAGCTTTTTCAGGCATCAAATACGTAATGCCCTTTTGCAGCAACTATAGGCATAACCATTCACAAGATTCCTTCAAATAACTTGTTTAACTTTCCGCTCATAGACAAACGAATGATTATCCTACACTTTACCTATTTATTTTTTCATGAATACTGAAATTTATTTATGATATTAACCTTCTCTTTGATATATTTCTTCATACGTTATGGATCTGGAATTTATGATCTGATTCCGCATACACCTTGCTTTCCGTCAAAGTTTCTATATATGTAGTTGTCTGTCAGATCCATCTCTACACTGTACAGCCATAAACCCAGTTCTGCTAATACAAAGAACAAACCAGCAAGCTAGACTCTTCGATTACAGAATTACTAAAATAAACATCATTTATTAACAGTCAAGTTTGTCTCTAATATAACTTTTGTGTGACATAAGTTTATGTCCATGTTAATCTTTTTGCCATGCACGTAATCATACAATATATCTTATTATGTCAAAAAGATATGGCATTAATGTAGTTTTTTGCCCAATGTAAGTAGAGTTTTATTACTCTCTTTTTCATTTCTTGTTCTTCCTTTGTCAACAATATATATGATTAAAGTATATCTACTTTCTTTTTTTGTTAACACAATGAGTAATAACTCGAAATTATTAACATATTGACAAATCCTTATTTATAGTTAATTACTCATATAGAGAAATTAATTTGCATTTACTTTGAATTTAAACAAGAACTATATGAAAAGTAATTTAAAGATTAGAGTTTATTAATGCAGTATGACCTGGAACATATATTTGATTAAAACTACTTTAATCTAATTACAAAGTTTAAGTATTTGTATATTAAATATCATCATAAAGAATTCTTAAAAAAATAACAAAATATATCATCAATCCATAATTTTTTTACATTCATTTAATATTATCCTTTTTAATTTTTATTTTTATTTTTCTTTAAAAATATAAAAGTTAATTCTTACGTTTTATCTTTGTAATATAGCTCAAATAAATGAAAATATATATAACATTTTCATTACTTAATAAATAATTCTTTTAATTTTAATAATATATTGTCTAAATTAATGTGACAACACTAATGTGACAATACACTATCATCAGTATATTGCAAATGAATTCAAAACTTAGAAAAATTTTGAATTGTACTTTTGGAAGTTGGATACACATTGGGTGGTGGCTGTTTACTCCACGATACTGAACCCCAGATTCTGATGTCCCCAAACAATGGGAAAATAAGTACAACCTTAATGTCTGTTTCTGTTTATAATTAAATTCCTCAAAACTATGATCATTTCTCCTACTCCTACGTGGGTGCTTCTCCGTTTCTCACACTTCTTGCTTACTACTTCAAAAACACGTTGTCCACCATGGATCAAAAATGATAAAAATGTCCAGCTACCAAAAACAACACATAGACACGTTATCCTAATGTGTCCCTTCCAGGGATTCCATGTCATTAAATCAGCAACAGTAACTTGATGGGCTTCATTTCGCAGAAACCATCACAACACGGGCTTTACACTCATTGGCCCGACATATCATAATAAGTATTAAATTAACTTATATTGTAACCAATATCATACCACAACAATTATTTACTCATATATAACATCACAATTTTCCTTTTCCTTATTTCATCTTAACAGATTTCTTTTTCATTAACCACGACCCAAATACAATACAATGTCTTTCAAGTACATAATTGCTGGAGCCATATTCATTAAAACAATCCGAAATTAAGAAGTGTTTTTTCAAATGCCAAGAAAAAGTATTCAACTTTTAATTGCACTAATTTGTCATTATAATAAAATACAATAAAAGATAGCCAGTATAAACTTCTAACATTGTATATATAAAACTTTTTAGTACTTGATATACGTTTCCGATAGGGATGAACGTTCTAAAGTTTGCTAAGTTGTTAGGGTTTAAAAGCTATTTTGAAGCCCAAGTTCTAGTCTTATTATTCATCTAAACGGTTCGGAAGATAGTTCAGATATTAATATTGTAATAAATACAAATTATTTAACTTTTTACCTCAAACCTGTATTTTAAACTTATATTTTTTATTAACACTAGTCTAATTACGGTCTAATTATGGATAATCACACTCTCTCTAAATTGGTTAACATTAAGGTTAATTGTCTTAATTCATGATCGACTGATTAACTTACCTAACCGTCTCATCTTGTGAGTAGTTCGCTCATGGATCCAAGTAAAAGTTGATCATCAGATTTATGATTGACTGGACAGTCATACAGTACAATATATAGTATAAGCATATAGAGAAATTAATTTTTCACAAGTGGAAAAACATTTCAAAAGTAAAAATATAAAACTAATGGATATGTGTCCTTTATTTTTGTAAAAATAGATGAACGGATTAAGTGACTTTTATAAAATACAATTTAAGTTAGTAAGTAAAGATAGGTTGCATTGAAGTATTAGACATTTAATATAAACAATACTAACGTATAGAGCCATACATTGATGAAAAGGTGGCCTTTGGAAAAGAAAATATGTATTATATATATAAAGAAAATTCTTACTAGCAGGTGCTATTAATGTCCTTACAATACTTAAAGAATCAAAGTTTTAACAACGATAATATATTTTCTATGATTTCTAAGCCATGTTTTTTTACAATTTTTTTATTACCGGTTCTATGGCACGAATGGCAAGGGGTATAAAAAAAATCGTCATCTGGAGAAGAAGAATGATTAAAATATTCAAGTAAAAAAAAAAAAGAATAATAATGATTGGTATTGTTGAATCAACGGGGTCGAAATCACAGACCGGCAAAAAATTCTAATTCACCATTGCCTAAGGGGACACACCGGAAAATGGTTGGCCCATTAACTCAAAACATGCATGAGCAATAATTCTGCATCTACCACTTTGTCCACTTCCTACGAACAAACGAAAACCAAACACATAGGAAAAAACAAAAGAAACACAATTAATGAACAAAATGTATTGTTATCTACACATTGCTTAATTCAACTTCACAAACGCATAAAAATCCGGAATTCTCCGTCCACATCTCACACCCTGCGTACATACATCAGTGGAGCCAAATATTACAAATCCATCACATCAAATTACAAAGAAAAAAAGAAGAGGAACAAAGAAAATAAAGAAGATGGAACTAATATTTTTAATGTTGTTACATGACATGACGCTGGTCGAAACTATCAGTGAGGGTTTTGATTAACAGGTGTCGGTCGCAGCTTTTTTCTTAATGAACTCGATGCAATCTGCTACGGCTTCACTGTGGTGAGGGTCATGGGGGCTGCAACGACGGTGTTGGCGTTCGCCGTCGCCGGAGCCGCGGTGGTTGGTGTTGGCCTTTGAAAGTGCAGATAGCATCATTAAGCGGAACACGGCTTCTCTGAAACGCTCTAATAAGGTCATTGGAGATGGTGCTTTGTTCTTGCAGGAGTTGCTTTTCAAACGGGGCATGCACTGACCCTTCATCATCTTTTTCTTTCCTCTGTTCAATGCTTCCTAATCTATGGATCTGTTAGAAGGAGATAAGTATATATATAAGTATAATACATGTGTTACTTTTGTTCGTATATTTTTATTATGTTATGTGTGTATTAATTATAAACAAAAATGTATTTTTTAATTTATTCAAACATTTGCTTAATAAACTCATTAATACGTTAAAAAGAATATCCAAAACAGAAAAGGAGATAGATAAATAACATAAGATATATAAAAGTTCAACATAATAAAAGACGAGAGAGAAAATTTGTGAAAGAATGAAAAAACAAAGAAAAAAGAGCTGAATGTGGTCATTACATTTAGAGAAAATCTTCTTTGAAAAGAAAATAAAAGAGAGTGCACGATTAATTTGTATAAAATCAAATAAAAAATGTATGTTATCGAACTTTCTTATATATATATATATATATATATATATATATATATATATATATATATATATATATATATATATATATATATATATATATAAAGAGAAAGAATCTATATTGCTTGGAACAATGGTTTATAAATATATGTTTGCATAGTTGTTTTATAGGGGATTCATGTGCGTGAGCCTTTGGCTGGTTTGTATGGCTACTCCTGTTTGTGGTTTAATCACGTTACAGGGGAATTTAGTTGAATAGTGTGTGACTAACTGTGATCAATTTCTCTGTATAAAAAAAAACCAATAAATCTTAAATTAATTGTTTGAATATTTATACTAATAATAAATTAAAAGAAAAATATTTTTATGCTATATACGTACGTCTATATTTTTTTTTTCAAAAGTAAAGTAAAAGAAAAAGAGAAATGGAAGGAAAATAATAAAACATGTTGTAGTAATTATTTAATAGTACTTAAGAGTAAAAATGTAGAGCAAAAGATATATAGCAAAATGGGAAGTATAGGATAATTTTTTTCTGCTCACAAATGAGAAAATAAATGTTGCTTTTAGTTACAAAATTTCATTACTATAGAAAATAAAGAAAGAAGAAAAGAATGAAGGAAAATATGATTTGAATCGATAATAATGACAGAAAATATAGGGCTTAATACAGTTCGGTATTTAGTTAATTTTTTATATGGAATCTAGCTGGAATTGTTACTATGGCATTCCAACTAAGAAAGTTTGACTAGTATGTTGAGTGTGCATGGAAAGTGAACGTAATCTTTTTTGCTATTAGGTTTTGTTAATTAAAGAAATGTGTAGGACTACAGCACAGAATTAGAATATAAATAATGGGTGAAAGTATATGTTGAGCCAAAAAGCAATTGGTGATTATGAAGGTCGTCATGGTCACGGAGAGTAGAAAAACGAGCCATGCTCATCACTCATGTTATTCTTGTATTTAGATTTTGTCTTTCACGGGAAGGCCTCACATGGTTACATGTGCTCATTTAGCAAATTCTAAAATTTGGAAAACTTTATTTTGTAATTTAAAAAAATGAAATAGTTGACTATCTTTTTTACAGATTTAGGACGATTATCAAATTGAAATTTCATTAGTCCAACGAAATTTTCATAAAATTATGAAAAAAAAAAATGAAATATTGTTAAACATTAATCCCATCTCTTTAATTACTCACAAATCCTATGATTTCATGCATCATTCAATTCTATGCATTATGTTTAATTGTCCAGGGATAAAAATAAGCAAATATAAACTTCAAGATGGTACATTTTTGAATTAGATATTTTACCGGATGTACAATAAATATAAGAGACCACGATATATTTTTAACATAAAACTTTATAATTTTTGTTCTTGTATATGTCATTCAATTTTATCATATTCAATTTTGTCATTTATAGTTAACGTGTTTAATCACTGTTTCCTGGACTTTAGCATATTTTCTAACCCTCTTAACACCTAATGTTTTAAAATAATCATTAGTTTAAGATTTAACAATTAAACAGAGATTTGTATTTTGAATCCATGATCTCATACCTTAGCTTTCTGACGCAATGTTCTATGTTGATTGGTGGAATATGGCTGGGTTTGATTATGATAGCTTTTAACTTCTTTTTTATTTTAATGAGTAGTTTCAAATTGATTGATTAATGTTTTAATAATGTTTTAATGAGTAGTTATTTTTAATGTTTTAATGTTTTAATGTTAATGAGTTATTTGGGTTTGATTATGATAGCTATTTTTGATAGTTATTTGGGAGTCTCTAATATATTAAAAAATATCCATAAGTATCGTATTTAAGTTTTGTCACAACAAAATACATTATGATAATGAAATTTATATTTATTTATATGTAAATTAATTTCATTTTAAATTGAAGTTGGGACATTCCATAGAGTTAATAATAATGGGAATATCCCTCGCGGTTAAATTTTGAAGTGTGTACTTTAAGTACTTTGTGCATTAAAAACAAGAGCTTGTAGAGGGTCCTTCAATGGGCGACGTATATATATATATATATAGAGAGAGAGAGAGAGAGATAGAGAGAGAGAAGGAGAAGCAAGTGTGTGACAAGGATTTACATGAAGTGAGAGAATTGATTGGTTGGACTTTAGACATTACTGTTTGTGCGACCTTAAACGTCTGCCCTAATTTGTCTTGTTACAGAAGTTTGGGAGACAAAAGTAACATGGCTTCACATGTTTATCATTTGATTGAGTCGCCATTAATCAAACCCAATGGCTTCTTCTCATTATTATAGTATGCTACATATTGTAATTTATGATTCTTGGATTAATTTTTGGTTTGGAGCAGATGATATGGAAAGGGAAAGAGATTGATGTGTATGACGAACATGCAAGATGGTTTGAAAGTATAAAGAAAAGAAGAAAAATAATGAGAAGAGAGAGAGAGATAGATTTCCTTGCAAATATGTGAAGCAACATAATCCACTGTAATGCAAAAATGTTAAGGAAGTATTTGAGTCACTAGCATTGGGTTATTGCGTAATAGGTTTGCTATTATCAAACAAATATATTTTTCTCTAACTAAAGGAAATATACCCTTACGGGATCTAGCAATTTCAAAGTTTAAGGAAGTATTTGAGAAAGTCAAGGATTAAAAAATATACTATTATATTATCTGTTTAATATTAATTTATTTAAATCTCAACTCGAAACATTTGTTTTATTTTATTATTAGTTTTACATATAAGGATCATAATTTATTATGATTCCAAATAAAATTTAGAATAAATGCTTATTATATATTTAAGACGTTACATTAATTAGAGGCAAGTCAAAGTGAGGGTTAATCTCGTTACGTAAACTAATTTTGTAAGATTGATTTAGGTTCAAAATTCATTTCTTAAAATGTATCCGAGTCATTCAAAATTTATCATAGTAATATTTCTTATTTGTTGGACTAATCATATTATATGCTATCATATCACTATCGAAGTACTCATTGATTGTTAGTTTCACAATATGTTTTGAGTAATGATAGGGTGACACACCTACACTCATTTGACATGATTTTTATAACAAGAGAGTAAGAAATAATGTGTCAAATGAGTATAAATGTGTATCAAAGAATTTTTTTCTCACATGTTTTAGTGTGAGTGAAGTGTGTTGGAGATTCCAAGTCTAGTGATAAAACAAGTTTACAATATATAAATAAATATATTTCACAATCCAATTTTATAAGGTTGAGTTAGATTAAAAATTTCACATTATAAATTGATTTTATATAGTTGAGATAGGTTTAAAATTAACTTTTTAAAATAATATCATAGTCATCCAAATTTATCTAATAAAATTTAGGATTAAATATGTTTTTAATCCTTATACTTTGGAGCGATTTTGGTTTTAGTCCATTTTCAAAATAAAGTACAATTTAGTCCTTCAACTTTAGAAAACTCTGGTTTTAGTCTTTTTTACCATTTTTTTAAAACTTTATTTGTTGTTTCAAACGCGTTTCTCAGTTAACATTGAAGCAAAAATTTGTCAAACAGTGTAAACAATCCAAATGCTATAATGAAACGTGCTTGAAACAACAAATAAAGTTAAAAAAATTTGGTAAAAAGAACTAAAACCAAAATTTTTTAAAGTTAAAGGACTAAATTGTACCTTAGTTTAAAAATAGACTAAAACCAAAATCGCCCCAAAATATAGAAACTAAAAGCATATTTAACCCTAAAATTTATTATTTGTTTAACTTATTGTATCATCTACTATTGAATCAACTAATTTTTAATTTCGTAATAAAGATATATATGTCTCATTATTATATATGTATTGGTAATCTTACATTGATAAAAATAAGATGAATTTATATATAAAAGATCAAACTCTCTAACCTTATTTATAAAATTAAATTAGATTTAATTTTTTTTATAAAAATAATATGTATAATTTAGATTTATTTATTATTACAAATTTATATTTTAAATTATATAAAAAAATAAGTATAACGACAATAAAAGATGTTAAACACTGAACTATCATTTATTAAAATAGACATTCACACAATTAGTTACAAATGACAAAATAATAAATAACAAAATAATTGAATTAAGATTAGAAACATCCCATCAAACAGTCACCATCATTAATAATATAACATAATTAATAAGATTAAGTTAGAGATATTCACGCTAGTGAACAATTACAATCATAAATAGTATAAAATATGTAAATAAGATGATTACTTTGTTGGACTCTATTTTCTGGTTTTCTGTGTGTTTTGGAATTGAGTGATGTGACATTATTTATAGATCACCTTCATAATGATTACACTTGGTTAAATTTTAATTTGATTTTGTAACTTCCTTTTTACTACTCAGATTTTGGTTTCTCGTACGAGGATGTTCAAATATTAAAAAGAAAAAGTGGCCTCAAAATTTTATCACTTATTTTGTTGTACTCTATTCCAATTTTTTCATTTCCGCAAATCTAGTCGGATTTTTTTTAATCACATATTTTATTGATTTTATTAACTATCAAAACTGATTTTATACATTTTTATAATTTAGAGATTAAAAATTGACATTTTTAAAAATAAAAACTAAACTGAATATTACCTTATAATTTAAAAACAGAAAAGGATTTAAATCGTCAAATTTATAATGATTACATTTTATGATATTTCAATTTGATTTGTTAACCTCACCAACTTATTTTGATTTCTTTTTTTAATATTGATAATTATGGGCTAGATAAGGTCGTCTGCGGGTTTAATATTTTTATATTTTCATTATATATATATATATATATATATATATATATATATATATATATATATATATATATATATTAAAATAAGTTTAATAAGATAATGTTACACCATTGCTCTCAAGCCAATGTGCCTGCCTCAAGAGATTTAAAGATAAAATATATTGGATATTGTTCTTTCATGTTTATCACATATAAGTTGTGATATAATGAACAAATATAAGGAGAGAGCAGAGAGAAGAAGAGAAAGAAAAAAAAAAAGAAAAATAAGTTTATTTATTTTTAAGTATTAAATATATATATTTTTCTAATATTGAAAAACATATAGTATAAGACTAAATATAATGTGATTAGATAACCTTTGGCATAAAAAGGTGTGATACCTTTTATTTGAATAACTTTTCTTGGGAAAACAAGTTGATAAATTAAGATTATTGAAAAAATTGACATGACTTATTATATATACTCAACATGATCTCAATTATAGACTTACATTCAAGCGCATGTTTTTCATTGGAAAGTGAGAGATTTGATTTTCCAACTTCTATATTATTAGATAGATGAATACACTTTTCTATAATTTTTTTTGTGTCATTTTATAATCATAAACTTTATACTTTAATAATAAAAACATTTATTCATTTAAACAAATAAATAATTACACTATCTTTAAAAATAATAATTACATATTTTTCTTACTAAAACAATTATTTAGAGTGGTAATACACATACTAAGTATATATTTTTTATCGAATTTCCTATAGGTTTTGTTTATTTTATCATTTTGTTTTTTTTTTTAGTTATTCATGACTTGGAACAAAAGATAATTAAATAGAGATATTGAATGGGCAAGAGGAGTGTGATATATGTTTATCTGCCTCTTTTTAAAATTTCAATCACCTTTAGTCATTACAACAATGTTAAATAACGTATACATATATTTATAGTGCTAGACAGAAGAAAGTGGTAAAATAAATATAATGCAACTAATTTATTATAATGGATAAAATTTATTATTATTTTTAAATCCCGCAGAAATAACTTTAGAAAAGATATAGAAAAGAAACAGAAAGAGTATTTAATTGAAAAATTATACATGATACTAAAAGTGTTAAATAACAATAATATTAAGAATTATGTGTTCGAAATCTCACATCGACTAGAGATAAAGATCAAATTATAATATATAAATAAGGTGCAAATCTCACCTTACAAACTAGTTTTGTGGGGTTGAGTTATGCTTAAAAATTCATTTTCTAATATGGTATCAGAGCCATAATTAGAGTCTATGCTAGCGAGTTCTAAGTGAACATTTTTGTTTTCACCTATTGTTGAGCCGCTATTGGACCATCCAATTTCTATTATCATGCACGAGATATTTATACCTCGGCTTGAAGGGGGTGTGAGTGTGTTGGAACTCCTGTAAACCTCATTTTACAAACCGATTTTGTAGGATTGACTTAGGCTTAAAATTCCACTTTCTAATATTCTAGATGATAAAAAATAACAATAAATATTGATTAGGTATTTTTGAAATAATAAATATTTGTATTTCATTACTCTGTTTAATTCCCCTGGCATACTGAGAAAAAGTAGTACAATACAAAAATGTATTTATGTTTCCGTGACGATATGTTGGGAACACGATGTGAAATTTTAGTAATATTTAGTTATTGAGCAGCTTCATAGATGGAACATGGTTTTGTCTTCTTGGTTCAGACCTTTACTTTTGTTGCAGGTTTATGAAATGGTTGTTTTAATTTGATCCTTTGTTAACATAAGAAAATAATAATAACAATAATATCCAATCGCTGTCCATTATAGAGCTTCGTATAACACATTCTTATTAGGCCAATTTGAAAGGACTTTGACAGTAACGGCCTACCAACAAACATAGGTTTTAATCACAATTGACTTCTGCAGTGTGTATTGATTCAGACTCCTTTCGTCTTTTAGTACAAAATATACTCTCTTTTTTTCACTTGTCTCAAGTATAGAACATAAATACTTAATCCATAAAAAGATAATTGCATAAATTATTCGGTTTGATAAAATTTCAGATATAATCTAACTCAGATATATTAGATTTAGTTTTAAATTTAGTTACATATTTGAAAAAGTTCATTAGTACATCATGAACATAGAACATAAATACCTAATCCATAAAAAGATAATCGCATAAACACACGTACAATTCAGCAAACTTGTTATTGTTAAGTCAATACTTTAACTATCATTAAGTAAGTACTTATTTAACTTTAGTTTCATGGAATAAATCTACATCATTTTATAGTTTTATGATATCTCAATCTTATAACTCAATTGAAAAGTAATTAGATATGTCTTAATATACTAAAATTTAAATTACACTATATTCACTAATTCAAATAATTTCATCTCCAACAACATTCAATCAATTCATACAAAATATAAACTTAATCTCAATTTTACTTATCATATTTCATCACACAACTTAGTAATATAGACGGTTTATAATCAAATTATATAATTAGTAATTATAATGTATCAATTAAACAAAAATTGTGTCATTAATTTCTTTTACATAAAAGAGAGAACAAACAACTCAAAAACTTTTATAACATCCTTATCTTAGGAAGCTTTATATTTGTATGTCTTTATTAACAACACAGATACTCATCACATACTATTTAAACCATTGATCAATTCAAATTAATAAAGAATACTCAAATACTACATATAAAAGTAAAAATGATCACATACAAAAAAAGAAAAAACAAATAAAAAAAAAAACAAAAAATCAACTTATTTTATTAATAAAACTTATCGAAAAATAATGAAAAGTTTATAGTAAAAATCACTCAAATAATATTTGACTTTCAAACATATGAAAAGAAAATAAAGAAATTAAAAAGAAAAGAAAAACCTTTAAGAATTTTTTTACAGAGAATATATGTTTTTAAATAATTATAAATTTTTATTTATAATTTAAATTTTTAATATTAAAATAACTTAATTTCACTATTTTAAATTCATATCACTACTTACATAGAATTTTCTATACTTTTACAACATATCTTTATAATAATTTTTTTTTAAATTGTTTTATTTCATTGGAAAATAAAAAGTAATAATGTATGCAATGAAAATTTTAATATATTTTTAAGTTGATTCGATATTAAGCTTATTTTCATAAAATAAATTTTTAGGTTATATGATACTTTTAAAAGGTCGAATATAAACTTAAAAGTATATGTAACAATTAAATTGGTCAAAGACCCAACAAATTCTATTTTTGTCTACTTACTTTCTCTTTGAACCTATTATAGTTATGTTTTCTTTTGTTTTTCGAGATTATTTGGGATTTGATTTTATATGGATATTACGCGCCTTCTATACAAGTTGGATTTTTTTTTTTTCTATAATACTCTTTCACATATTTATTATTATGATTAGATTCACATATATTTTATTTCTTTGGAATTTTTTTATCGTAGATGTAGTTTAATTATATTTTTCAGAAAATAATATAAAACTTTATTGGAAAAAAATCTAAAAATAATATTTAAAATTATAGAAATATAGAAATTTTCTTGAAAAATAAAATTTAGAAAAAAAACATAAAAATAGAAAATTAAAAATATAGCAAAATATCAAAATTTTAATTGAAATTTATAAAATTTTTAAAATAGAAAAAGCATTATAAATTTATTAAATATTTAGAAAATATTTGAAAACAGAAATTTAAAAATATAGCAAAATATAGAATTTTTAATTGAAATTCATAAAATTTTGAAAATAGAAAAAGTATAGAAATTTATTTAAGAAAATTTATTTTAGAAGAAATATAAAAGTATAGTAATTTAAGATATTTGAAATATATTTGAAATATATTTGATTATTCTACTGTATTTAAATATGTAAATGTAAAGAATTTTTTTTAAGGATTTAGTGTTTTTATATTTAATTATTTAAATGTGAAAATGTTTTCTCTTTGCTGCTTTTAAATCTTTTTTGACATAGAATAGTTGGAGGCTTTTTTTCTATCACAGCACATTTTTTTGTTCAAATTACTTAAAAAAATAAATAAATTTTATATTACTCAACTTCTTAAAACCAAAAAAAAAATTGCATAGAAAAGCTCCAACTTTTATTTTTATATTTTTTTCCTAAATAATTGTTTTAATAAATTTTAATAATTTTCATATTTTATAAAATTCAATTAAAATTTGATATTTTGTTATATTTTTTAATTTCAAATTTTATATTTTTTTTCTAATTATATAATGTTTTTTTCTAAATAAATTTCTATATTTTTATAGTTTTAAATATTCATTTTTATATTTTTTTATAATAAATATATATATTTTTTCAAATAAAAAAATGTGTTGACATTAAAAGGTGATGATAATAAAAATATGAAAGAGTTTACTGCTGAAAAAAATTCTATAAGAGTCATGTAAGAAAAAAAAATATGTGAGTTGATATAAGGTTGGATTAAAAGTCTCAATAATAAAAAAGTTAGACAATTTGTTGATACATTATTCAATTATCATTTAAATGAAAAATTTATGTAAAAACCTATCCACAAAAGCCTCAATCTTTCATTATCTTTCAAGACCAAATTTGGATATTACTTTTATAATGAGGTTTGCAATTCAAGTTATAAAATTTGTTATAGATATATTTTAGCATTGATAACTTGGTAATGAAAATTTTTGTAAAAGGAAATAATACTTTTTAGTTCATTTGAAAATGACTTAGCATTTTATTTTAGTTAATTCAACCCTGACCATTTATTAAGCAAGTAAAGTTGAACATATTTTTCATAACCTATAACTCCTACAACAAATGCCGTTGATAAAGTTAACTTGAACTTGGATATTTCTAGCAATTTCCTCCAACTAAGTGAAAACGTGCATGTGTTTAAGTACCAGTCTCGTCTTAAACAGAGACTGCTTCTGTTCTATTAACAAAGTATACGGCTCAGAATAGCAGTATTTGGTAGTGTCATTGTACATGATTACTTCAAAATAGTAAAATATAACACTACAGGACGAGCAACCCAATATGGCAATACGATTGAATCCTATGCTAAATAGCTTTAGGACATGTTCCATATAGGTTTTAAGCTCTCATTCAATTTGAAAACGATTTTCACCTTATCTGTGTTTCCTGCACGCCTAATTAACTGATAAGTTGTGAAAGTGTCAATTTGGTATATGGCAATTAAGGTAGATACCAAAACCAAAACATATATTGTTTTTAAGATATATGGCAATTAAGGTACACGTCAATGAAAATACCATGTTTGAAGCATAAAATCTAGCCACTTAATGCAATCCGGCACTTTTCTTTATTTTTACTATGTTTGGGACTCTATTTGTACCAATTAACACAGTTGAATTTGATCAGATTACAAACTATAGAAGGAAAACCTATATTGTGTCACTTGCCCTTTATGATTACTTGGCGAAAATGCTGAGATGCAGCATCCAGCAGGAGCAAGAAAAGATGGAAAACTGAATGTGTGCAAGTGAAAAATTCCGACATGATAAAAGGATGAGTGAATGGAGACAAAGTGATGGAAAAATTTTGAGTTAAGAGGAAAAGTGGCCCACATTGTCCATTGGGGAAGGAGCAGGCAAACAAACGTTTACTGGTGTTGGAACTTGCGTTCCCTGATAAACAAGTTTAGCCTAAAACACTTTGGTCTGCTACCAGTCCCCACACCCACATGACTTTGGTTCTCTCTTCTACTGTAATATCTCACCATAAATACCCCTCCACTCTACCACATAATCCACACTTCTCAAACCTTCTCATACACAAAAAATTCTAAGTTTGAAGAAGGTGCAAGAGCAACATAATGGCCATCAAAAAATCCAATAAACTACCACAAGCTGTTGTTCTCAAGCAAATTGTCAAAAGATGCTCAAGTTTTGGCAAGAAGCAGACTTACAATGAAGAGGGTCTTCCTGATGATGTACCAAAAGGCCATTTTGCTGTCTATGTTGGGGAGAACAGAACCAGATACATTATCCCAATCTCATGGCTGGCTTATCCACAGTTTCAAAGCCTGCTCCAAAGAGCCGAGGAGGAGTTTGGCTTCAACCATGACATGGGACTTACCATACCCTGTGATGAAGTTGCATTTCAGTCCTTAACCTCCATGATGAGATAGGAAAGGAGGAACTACATATTTCAGAAGCGGAGGATTATAGTCACTTACATCCCTTGTCAAGTGGTGATTCACTAGTTAAAAGGTCCCTTTGTCAAGTGGTCACTGCTGTTAACATTTTACTTTTGCTGTTGCTATTGTATATACTATAGATATATAGATTGAAGTCCAAGCATATATTTATTCCTTGGCAATGTCATTTGTATCTTTGATGAGTGGTGATTTAAGTGAAGCAATGTTTTTCATGGGGTTGTTACCCTGTTAAATATTTTTATATTCTCTTTGCTATAATTTGCATTTGTCTGCTTGGCATATTAGCTTGAACGAGCTTGTTAATTAAATCCAAAGATATTGTTTGACATTCAAAACTTTTGATGATAAAAAAAAGCAAAAAATCCTTTCAGAACTGGCCAAGTTAAGAAATGTGTATTTTCAAAGATGTTAAAATTACAGTGGTTCTGGTGATTCAAAGGTATTAGGAGGAAAAGGGAATAAGCAAATGAATGCAAGGGGTTCCGTTGTTGTATTTTCAAACTCCATTTTCTCAAAACCCAAACAAAATTTGAGTTTCATCAGTTTCCAGAGTTCTGATATTCTTGAAAGATGAAAGTCAAGTGGTGCATCAATAGTTGAAAGATGGAGATAGACAGGTTGTAACACAATTCTAAAACTGCAAGTTTATTAGCATTAAGAAAAGCAATATAAAACTGAAATGCACATATTTTTTACTAATCATGCACCATACATAATGGATCATTATGTCACATCCCTTTCAGATGTGATGCGGGTACACTACATTCTCTCTCTCTTTCTCTGAATAGAAAGAATTTCATTGACCAAAAGAATAATCACTGCAAATAGGACAAGCAGAGAGCGAAGTAGCCTCGCAAGTTGCATGGGAAAAGTTTGCTTAGCCATCACTAGTATTGAACTCCTTTCATGCATTGCCATCTTTCTATATCTCATCTAACATGACCCCAAATCCAACTAACCAAAACTAGACGTGCTTAAATTCCTCGTTACAGACCATGATTAAGGTTTGTTTGTGTTTTTCCTTCGTAAAGGTCATATTATATACAGTTTTATTTACTTTTTCATTTCATATACAATACATAGTTTATCCAATCAGAAGGCTAATATGAAAATGGACATTCTCAATAATGTATGTTTTCATTCACTCTTACAGCCGACACAAGGGACAACGACTATACCTGTCCTTACAATTTCAAGTACTGAGATATTTTTCCTTCTAAATTACCTGAAAATTCTAGTACATGCATGGACCCCATATTAGTATATACTCAGCAAACGTGTAAATTTCATATTTCACCATAATTAAATTTTACAAATGTCTTCTTAATCTGTCTGCAACCTTGCACATGGAAATGAGGTCCCCTCAACAATTAAACACACAGTCCTTTTGTCCCTTCCTTGATTAACAAATGACAAAACCTAATTATCTTAAGCCACAGAAATAAATCAGTTTGTTTTCTTTGATATTGTTAGTCTGCTATACGATATGGACAAGTGTGTCACAGAGAGTCACAAGACAGTCAGAGTCCAATATTTATTTCATTCATTTTAAGCTCAGAGGTTTATATTAATTAGGTTGCCAGTCACCTAATAATGTCCATCGGATGTCTGGTTATATAGAGGACGAAAAATTAGGGATCGATTAATCACTGTATAATTGTCTTTGCCAGAACATTAATTATCACAACCAATGATATTTGTAGTAATACTTATTTGCCCAAAAAGAAAAGGACAAAAATTTAAAATAATACCAACACTTTCCGATGAGAAAAAGGAAAATATCGACAACTTAACCACTAAAGTTCTCATGTGAAAGTACACTTGTACAAGACATTAATTAACTCTTTATGTTGTCGACCTATTCAATATGAAGGTAAGCATGGATCATTCCGTTCCGTTGTTCCAATGATATGTTAGATGAACTTCTCATCGTCTTCACTGTTTCAAATTATTTTGATCATGATTTTTTCATTGAAACAACTAAAC
Source organism: Vigna radiata var. radiata (assembly GCF_000741045.1). Taxonomy (NCBI): domain Eukaryota; kingdom Viridiplantae; phylum Streptophyta; class Magnoliopsida; order Fabales; family Fabaceae; genus Vigna; species Vigna radiata. Next base: position 6,275,075 of record NC_028361.1, on the reverse strand, counting down.
TCAATCTTGCAGGTATGTAAAGTGATAAGCCTTAATTAGTAAACTCTACCCCAAGAGTTCTAGAAAATCATCATTAAAGTAAGAAATAATAAATGCAAATGGAAAAGTTGAAGTAATCATAGCGTTGAAGTTTATGATTTTAAAAGCATCCAAAGGCAGAAGAAGTTGAAGAAAATAATAAATGTCAAATATTGACTTGTGTATGGAGATGTACTTTATAGACAAGACTTGCTTTTATACGCTGTTTTCGGTTGCTGAAGAAGTAGTAGGGCAGACATGTCAGGTTCATGAACACAAGCAAAGCCTGCGTGCCCACGTACCCATTTTTTTCTTGTATTTTCAATGTACTACACTCTTCAACACAAAGGCTCAACCACTCTATGAAATTATAAAATAGGTATTTCAAGTATATATATGTCTCCCAAAATTCAAACTTCATGTTCAACTATGACCTCTGTTTGCATGATTTAATGCAGACAAAGCAATGGCTTCCTCTTCTTTGGGTGCTTTTGCTTCCATCCAAACGTGGATTCCAGGCACAGTTTCCACTACGGATTTCAATTTTAATTGAGTTTCCACGTGAAATGTTTTCAGTTTTTCATTTTTCAACACAAATATTAGTGTATATGCTTAGCTTTTCTTCCTGATTTTCCATTTCATTCGAGCTTATCAACACAAGTGTTTCATGGACAGACCATAAAAAATTCCACTTCTAACAAAAAATATTCCCAAAGTCTAACTCTCTTCTAATATTATAATTGGTAAAAGAAGAAAGTTTCTACATATGATGAAATTGAAATTATATTTGGTTTGACCTTTTGTATAATATGTAGCAATGTTTCCATCCTAGCTACATAGTCATATGTACTCTTATTTTTTATTTTGACCTAGTTTCATTTGGAGAAAAACAATACTAAACTATTTTGGATTGGACCCTACATCATTATAATTTAACTTATGCTGCCCACATTTTAGAGTTAAGAATATTGTTAAAAATAATATTCCTCTTCCTCATTATCTTTAATTTGGGTTTAACTGTAAATTCTTTCTCTGTATTTTATCCATAATTTTCACTTCCAACTTATTTCCATCACTTCTTCAATTTTAAAAGTTATATATGGTTAAAAGTGAATTTTAAATTTAACTATCTAAAATCGGTTTATAAAATGAGATTTATACCTATTTATATATTATGAATTGAATTTATCTTTAATAGACTTCCAACATATATAGATTTTGTTTTTTTAGTGTTTTTTTTTTACATTATCTTGATTCCTTAGTTATTCATAAATTTATTGAATTTTAAGTTTTTTTATTTTATGGATTTGGACATTATGTGGTAGATTAAGGAAAAACCCGTAACGTCGAACTTGCGGCATTTTATTAAAATTGAAAAACAATATTAGATACAGAATTGAGGAAGATGACGTTTTCAAAACTGAAAAATTGAGCAAGGTTATGGATAATTAAAAATTAGGAGAGTAAAATTGTATTAAAAATAAAAATTACGGATGATTAAAAATTAGAGTTAAAATTGTAAGAAAACTAAAAACAAAAATTATAAATTTTATAAAATATGCAAACTAAAATTTGTACTGTTTAAAGTTGTTAATCCCATTCCAATATGTTTTATTTCTATTAGTTTTATTATTATTAGAAGACTGAGAAACATGGAAAACTCCAATATGTTTGGGTCTCAATTATTAATACATTACACTTTGAATAAAATTTAATTATTAGAAAAGAGTACATTAATCTTTTACTTGTAATGAATATAAATGCGTTAATATCTTATTAAGTTTAACTATTTAGACTACATGTAAAACCTGCGCAAATGTAGAATTTAAGTTTAAATTTTTAGATGCAATTTTTTTTTAGCTCAATAGGATAAAATAGTTTAATCCAGGACTGTCTACAATTAGATAACACCGAGTATAAAAAATAAGTTAATCTGATTTATATGAGTTATGACTCAAGTTAAAGATAATATAATTTAATTTGATATATTTTATAACAAATACAAATTTTGTAATTTGTTTCATTCATTATGAAGGGATAAATTAAGCGAGTTGACTTTTTTCAATTGTTTTATATATTTATTATAATATAATCATAACTAATTAATTCAACTTTTTTTTTTTATATATTCACCTATTTCATTTAACATTAATTATAAGTAAAAAGTAATATTATAAAAACACTAAATAAAAATCAAAATATTAACTTAAATAATTCAAATATTATCAAACAATATTCAAGTATTAAAAAAATGTTAACCTAGCTACATGTTAACTTAATTTCCATTCGATTTAAAAATATATATTATGTAATTCAATTTGACTTGTAAGAAAATATTTCCACTCAATCCAATTACAATCCATGAACTGACTGGTCTCGTATGTTTATCTCCATTTTGATATCCCTACTACTAGACCAATACACTTAAACGTGATTATTAATTTTATGGGTTAAATATGTTTTTGGTCCCTTAACTTTTAGTGAAAATTAGATTTAGTCCCTCTTCAAAACTTTGACCTAATTTAATCCCCCAACTTTAGAAATGTATGAATTTAGTCCTTTTAACCAAATTTTGTTAACTTTTTTTTAGGTTTCAAACACGTTTTATGATAGCATTTGGGTTGTTTATACTGTTTGACACATTTTTGCTTCAATGCTAATTGAGAAACGTGCTTGAAACATCAAATAAACCTAACCAAATTTAGCTAAAAGGACTAAATTCATACATTTTTTAAAATTCAGGGACTAAATGTGGCCAAAGTTTTGAAGAGGGACTAAATCCAATTTTCACTAAAAGTTAAGGGACTAAAAACATATTTAACCCTAATTTTATTTATTGATCAACCTTTTAATGGTTTATGGGCCAAGCATATAATACAGCCCATAGTTTTTGTGATGCAAAACCTGTATGGACATATCTTCCTGTACCTCCTTTTTTTCTTCTTGCAGCTCCATAAATCTACTTTACCTTTATTTCCACCAGGGATGAGGGAGGGAGAAATTTAGAGTGACTGAAATTGTGCGCCGCTGCCATCTCCGGTTGCATGAATAGCTTTAACATTTTTATTGTGATTTTTGCAAGGGACAATTTGAGAATTATAAGTTTTTTGGGGTGCAACAAGAAATAAATGAGGTGCGGGAAGAAAAAGCTAAACTGTATGTATGCTAAAAATGAAGTCCATTAAAAGTGGTGTTAAATTTATCTACATTTTTATCTTATATATTAAGAAAAACAGTAATTCCAGGTCCTCTCTGTATAATTTTATTAAAACAGTCATACATTCTCAACAGATGCATTAAATAAATAGTGAGAGAGTTGAGTGGTTAATCAATTGACAACAAATTAGAAAAAAAAGAAATACAACTGAAAGAACATAACTTGTTTTTGGACAAATTAGGTAGATGAATTTGGAAAAATATAATTGTTAAAAGGTAGCAATTAATTTAATATTTAAAATTTATTGGATTAGCTATTGTAATTGGGTTAATATTTATACTTTGTTATTAAGTGTATTTTTTTATTTAAATATATTATAGTTAAGTATCATGATTTTATTGTGACTTAACCCCTGGTTCTTGTCATGGAATATTTTTTATTTTTTATAATAATATATTTTTGACAATTATTTCACTATAATCTAAACTCATAACATATTTCATAAGAAAAATAAGATAGATTAAATCATAATCAAATAATGATGTGTGAATTATATACACTATTAAGTAGGAATAATTATACTATTGCTAGAAGCTATAACATGTAATGATGTACTTAATCCAATAATTAAAAAACTAAAGAAAAAATGTGCATTATGACATAAGAAGTTTGATGATCTTTTAAGGATGACAAGGTATCATAGATAGAGTTATGATATGTTTACTTATGAGTATGAAGTTTTTAATTAAGTATGAATATAAACATTTGTGTTCCTTATAGCCTCTATACATGTCTTAATATTCATTTCCACATTCGTCTACATCGTCATTTAGATTATTAAATTCCCATACTTTATTAAGTAACCTAAAAGACTTGTATATATTTGTGTGCATTTTTATTTATTATTCTCTCAGTATTTAGTTTTATATATATTTTTTCCTTTTCACAATACATTTTTCTCACTTACTTCTAATTATTTGACTTGATCTATATTTAGAAAATTCAGCTATTCAAGATAATTTTCCTCTTACACGGTCTTAATTATACATTTTTCTTTTTTGTGTAGTTATATTCAAATGGTGAATTATTAATTTAAGTGAATCAAATAATTTTTATTATTTATTTTTTCACGTGAATATCTTACTTTTAAGTATTCAATTATGTAAACCTTTCGTTTACTAGGTATTGTAAAAGAAGAATCTTATTTACTTTCTCCATCCTTACTTTTTTTTTATTTCATTTGAATAATTTTTGTTTTCCTCATATAATTTTAATTATTTATTAATGATTTAACTAGTTTGATATTTGCAATTTTTTTCTAAATTTCTCAGGTATTTTCCATCTTGTCATCAAATTTTTCCTTTTGCACAATTTCATTGAATGGTATATTAAATAGTTTATAGTACATACATATAACCATTTTCACTTTTTTAACTATTATTTTAATTTTCTAACACATTCTCGTAAATATAATTATGCTTTTTCTTAATGTTATTGTCATTATGTTTAAAAGATAGAATATCCATGTAACGCCCCGGCAACTTATAGGGACTTCTGACTGTTCCCACACATCAACACGAGACTTTCCAGTGTGCTTTGTCCTCACTCACACACTTTCCGAGAAAACTTC